>NC_083762.1:6445623-6495623 GCF_963514075.1 Conger conger | reverse complement strand
GCGTGAATGTAAGCTAACAATTTAGCAATCAATTCCGCTCAATCTCTCGCGCCCTGACAGAAATCGCTTAAGCAATCAAGTTCATAATTAAAATCCGGCATCAACAAAATCACACAGTAGCGCGCGGTACTAAAGTAGCACCCATATACACACTTTATTAGGTATTTATGACTCATTTGTTAGCCTATCCACTTATTGTTATGATGCATTGTGTGCTATTAGGAACATTTTCATCTAATCAGCCAATTGTGTGGCAGCAGTGCAATGCAAACAACCACGCAGATACGGGTCAGGAACTGCAGTAAATTTTCACATCAAACATCAGAATGGGGAAAAAATCGAAGTGACTTTGTCCGTGGAAGCACTGTTAGTGGCAGACAGGGTGGTGGAAACTGCTGATCTCCTGGGGTGAAAACAGTCTCTAGAGTTTTTTGCACAATGGTGCAAAAAAAAAGGAGAATGGCCAGACTGGTGAAAGCTGACAGGAAGGTGACAGTAAAGCAAATAACCACACATTACAACAGTGGTATGCAGAAGAGCATCTCTGAACACACAACGCATCATAACTCTTAAGTGGATAGGCTACAGCAGTAGAAGAAATGAGTCTAATAAATACCTAATAAAGTGCTCACTGAGTGTGTGTAACCATAGCAACATGCTGAAACAGTAGCCACCTCAACAGCCTGACGCAGTGAATGCCAGCAAAAAGACTTTTATTTTGAGGGTGAATCGGCCAAAAAATATTGACGACGCCTGCTTATATTTTTATCTTTGGTAAAAGGCCGTGGTATGAGCGGAATGATCCTCTCCGAGTTGCTCATTACACGGTTTTCAAGCGCTCCGTGAACTCAACCACCCGACCCCACACTGCCGCATCGTGCGTTAAAAGCGTGTAATGACCCCTTCGTTGTGGATTATTCCTCACTTAATATTTGACCGCAAAGAGAAACCAGAAAAAAAGGCGTTTGAACTCTTAAAATTGAAAGGCCTAGGAGACACTACAAAACTACAAAACTATGTCCCCAAAACAGTGTGGAATGAAAAAGATCAGAGAGAATACTGGTTGCCTTTGCCTTCGGCAAGCTCACTAATTATCTGAACAATGTCAGGGATATATTTGACTACAATTGGTGATAAGTCAGGGAAACCTATTATATAGTTGTATACTGTCCTGATTCATCAGTAGATCATATATTTAATAGATGGATATTATAATCCTCGACCCATTTTCTCCTCCTCTGTCTCTGTAGTTGCCCATTCTTCATTCCTAGCCTCACATCCCAGACCTGCCTCCCTGTCTTCACCTCATATACTACCCCGTGTACTGGCCGTATTTTGTACGGTGCGTTGCGGTTGCTCGTGTCAGAAAGGTTGGAACTCGGATGAAAGGGCGATGTAATTCACGTCCACAACACGTTCACGCATGCTCAGAATAACGGGTGTCACCAAGAAAAAATAAAATAAATTAAAAAACACAAACGTTCAGCTTTGATGCTTTATTCAGCAGGTTTACGCGTTTGTCGTCATCTCGGGCCTGCTCTGAAGGTAAACCCAGGATTCAGACTCGGAATGACAACATTTTGGGGGCGGCCTGTAGCCTAGTGGCTAAGGTACATGACTGGGACCCGCAAGGTCGGTGGTTCAATCCCCGGTGTAGCCACAATAAGATCTGCACAGCCTTTGGGCCCTTGAGCAAGGCCCTGCATTGCTCCAGGGGAGGAATGTCTCCTGCTGAGTCTAATCAACTGTAAGTTGCTAGTTGGATAAAAGCGTCAGCCAAATGATATAAAATGTAACATTTATACCTGTTCAATAGGACTCTTCCTAATTGGAAGTCGGAAACGGACAACTTCCGAGATGCCTGAACGCACTGGTGCTCCCTTACACATACTGCACGTGTCCCCAAGAGCTCACCTCGTACCCCATATCGAGGCCTCACCCCCTTTTTTAACATTATTACGTCATGACATGTCATTTAGCTGAAGCTTTTATCCAAAGTGACTTACAGTTGATTAGACTAAGCAGGAGACAATCCTCCCCTGGAGCAATGCAGGGTTAAGGGCCTTGCTCAAGAGCCCAACGGCTGTGCGGATCTTATTGTGGCTACACCGGGATTAGAACCACCGACCTTGTGTATCCCAGTCATGTACCTCAACCACTACGCCATAGGCCGCCCTCATTAATACTAATTAATACTAATTAATACTAATACTAAGTAAAGTAAGTCAAGTGAGTAAAGTCAGCCATATCCAGTGCCTTACACCATGGCCCTTGCTCAAGAGCCCAACGGCTGTGTGGATCTGACTGTGGCCACACCGGGGATGGAACCACCGACCTCGGGGGCCCCCGGCCCCCGGCCCCGCCCCGTCAGCGCTCACCTCAGGCTCCCGGACGACCCGCATGCCGCGCCCGCCGCCCCCGTAGGCCGCCTTGAAGATGACGGGGAAGCCGTAGGTGTCGGCGAACTCCCGGGCCTCCTTCAGAGAGGAGATGGGCCCGTCCGTCCCCGGGACCACCGGCACGCCTGCAACGCGGAGGGGCAGAAGCGGAGAAGCCACGTCATCCCCCTCGTTCGGCGTCAGAAACCATACCCGCGCGGAGGGCCTCTTTTTTCCCATTCGCATGCCCGGACGTTTTTCAAATGTGTCTGCCGCCACCTCCCCACCCCCTCAGCACAGATGGCATGCAGCGACAGAAGAGAGGAGCTGAAGCCTAACGCTCGGTTTTCATTTCATTTTCTGCTGTGATATATTGCCGTGGCTGTCGAGGGTGCAGATATGATGCGGTGTCAGATGTCCACCACCTAGAGCAATTTAAAAAGTGAGCTAAATAAACAATTTACTCTGGGAAAAAAAATGAACAAGATTACTCTGTAGTGCATGGCACTTGCTACAACTGAAGTACTGGACGCTATTTTGCAACTACCGAGAAAATTCAGTAAACATGTTATCTTCACAAATAAATCCTTCTTTGTTTCATTTCAGTGAGACTTATAGAGAAAAATAAATCTGCTCTATACAACGTTATGGCATTCGGCTCTTTTTGCCATGTGCACTGCAAAACATGTCTGTCCCAAGTTTTCTAGTCTTGTAACAAGACTTAAAATCATATTATTTCAAGTAGAATGAACCTTTTGCTTGACAAGTGAAACTTTCTGACCCCATAAGGGTTATAATTTTGTATCATTACAAAAAAAAATGATAACAATATGTTATAATGTTGACTCACCCTCCAACCTGCGTTTATAGTCCTTAAATTCGGGTTTCAAAATATAGTTGACTGGCCGGCATTCCGTAGCAAAATATTGTATAGCTGTACAATAATTAAAGCTCATTGGTTGAAACTTGGGTCTAATTGCCACAGCCAATGACGTTTCAACGTCAGCGCGTTCACAGAGAATGGAAAGGGATAAACAGTGTTGTGGTTTGAGCGTGTTTGTTGCTGCTATTCCTCTCTTGTCCGTTAGAAGTCCAAAATTACCTATTGTACCTTTAAGTGTAAATATAAAGCTAAGTTCTCATTAAGACGGTGTTTGCAGTGTGTCAGTACCCAGAGGACCAGTCTGTAGTGTGCAGTGAGTCAGTACTCAGAGGAGGAGTCTGTAGTGTGCAGTGTGTCAGTACTCAGAGGACCAGCCTGTAGTGTGCAGTGTGTCAGTACTCAGAGGAGGAGTCTGTAGTGTGCAGCGTGTCAGTACTCAGAGGACCAGTCTGTAGTGTGCAGTGTGTCAGTACTCGGAGGACGAGTCTGTAGTGTGCAGTGTGTCAGTACCCAGAGGACGAGTCTGTAGTGTACAGTGTGTCAGTACTCAGAGGACCAGTCTGTAGTGTGCAGTGTGTCAGTACTCGGAGGACCAGTCTGTAGTGTGCAGTGTGTCTGTAGTATGCAGTGTGTCAGTACCCAGAGGACGAGTCTGTAGTGTGCAGTGAGTCAGTACTCAGAGGAGGAGTCTGTAGTGTGCAGTGTGTCAGTACTCAGAGGACGAGTCTGTAGTGTGCAGTGTGTCAGTACTCAGAGGACCAGCCTGTAGTGTGCAGTGTGTCAGTACTCAGAGGACAAGTCTGTAGTGTGCAGTGTGTCAGTACTCAGAGGACCAGCCTGTAGTGTGCAGTGTGTCAGTACTCAGAGGACGAGTCTGTAGTGTGCAGTGTGTCAGTACTCAGAGGACCAGTCTGTAGTGTGCAGTGTGTCAGTACTCAGAGGACGAGTCTGTAGTGTGCAGTGTGTCAGTACTCAGAGGAGGAGTCTGTAGTGAGCAGTGTGTCAGTACTCAGAGGACGAGTCTGTAGTGTGCAGTGTGTCAGTACTCGGAGGACGAGTCTGTAGTGTGCAGTGTGTCAGTACTCAGAGGACGAGTCGGTAGTGTGCAGTGTGTCAGTACTTGGAGGACCAGTCTGTAGTGGGCAGTGTGTCAGTACTCAGAGGACGAGTCTGTAGTGTGCAGTGTGTCAGTACTTGGAGGACCAGTCTGTAGTGAGCAGTGTGTCAGTAGTCGGAGGACAAGTCTGTAGTGAGCAGTGTGTCAGTAGTGGGAGGACAAGCCTGTTTGGCGAGCAGTGTGTCAGTGTTTGGCGAGCAGTGTGTCAGTGTTTGGCGAGCAGTGTGTCAGTGTTTGGCGAGCAGTGTGTCAGTGTTTGGCGAGCAGTGTGTCAGTGTTTGGCGAGCAGTGTGTCAGTGTTTGGTGAGCAGTCTGTCAGTGTTTGGCGAGCAGTGTGTCAGTGTTTGGCGAGCAGTGTGTCAGTGTTTGGCGAGCAGTGTGTCAGTGTTTGGTGAGCAGTGTGTCAGTGTTTGGCGAGCAGTGTGTCAGTGTTTGGCGAGCAGTGTGTCAGTGTTTGGTGAGCAGTGTGTCAGTGTTTGGTGAGCAGTGTGTCAGTGTTTGGTGAGCAGTGTGTCAGTGTTTGGTGAGCAGTGTGTCAGTGTTTGGCGAGCAGTGTGTCAGTAGTGGGAGGACAAGCCTGTTTGGCGAGCAGTGTGTCAGTGTTTGGCGAGCAGTGTGTCAGTGTTTGGCGAGCAGTGTGTCAGTGTTTGGCGAGCAGTGTGTCAGTGTTTGGCGAGCAGGGTGTCAGTGTTTGGCGAGCAGGGTGTCAGTGTTTGGCGAGCAGTGTGTCAGTGTTTGGCGAGCAGTGTGTCAGTGTTTGGCGAGCAGTGTGTCAGTGTTTGGCGAGCTCTCGTTGCGCACCGGCCCGGATGGCGATGGCTCGGGCCTCCACTTTGTCCCCCATCTTGCGCACGACCTCGGGGGTGGGCCCGATGAAGCGGACCCCCGCGTCGGCGCACGCCTGCGCGAAGTCCGCGCGCTCCGACAGGAAGCCGTACCCGGGGTGAATGGCGTCCACGTTGTTGACCTAGAGCAAGGGGGCGGAGGAAGGCAGGGGTCAGACAGTGTATTTGACCTAGAGCAAGGGGGCGGAGGAAGGCAGGGGTCAGACAGTGTATTTGACCTAGAGCAAGGGGGCGGAGGAAGGCAGGGGTCAGACAGTGTATTTGACCTAGAGCAAGGGGGCGGAGGAAGGCAGGGGTCAGACAGTGTATTTGACCTAGAGCAAGGGGGCGGAGGAAGGCAGGGGTCAGACAGTGTATTTGACCTAGAGCAAGGGGGCGGAGGGAGGTAGGGGTCAGACAGTGTATTTGACCTAGAGCAAGGGGGCGGAGGAAGGCAGGGGTCAGACAGTGTATTTGACCTAGAGCAAGGGGGCGGAGGAAGGCAGGGGTCAGACAGTGTATCAGTGTACACACCAGCTGTGGGAGGACAAATACGCTGCTGGCCGGCTAGCCGCTATTCGATCAATACGGCCAATTTGTTGTGCAGATAAGGCCTCGTTATGCGGAGAGCCAGCGAACGAGACGGAGGGAGCAGTGCGCAAGCATCGGGGAGCACACTGACGTAAGATACTGGGATCGCAGCTGTGTCGGTCCTTCACGTTAAAGGACACAATCTTGATCGGGGAGAAGAGAAGACAAAGGCAAAGATTGACTCCTGGTAGGAAAAAAAAAAGAAAAAGAAAAAATGGTTTGTTTGCCAGACTCACGAGGGGATTGAACTTAATGCGTTTCTGCTACGACCAGGAAGACAGTTTCGCTGATTTTGAGTGTCACATACTTGAGGGCTTGAAACTGTTACATAAAAAGTTTGAAAATATGTTCAGTTCTAAATATAAAAATGACTGGTGGTAATGTACATTAGATATGACAAGTAGGGACTTGTTGCTATGATAAAAAGAGAAACGGTACGGTAGAAGTAGAGGTAGAAGTCAGAACGACAGAAAAAAAGCGAAAGAACAGACTGGATGCGTCTGATGAGATACATATGAGCATTCAGAGCCTGGCGACTCATATGGGAGGAGCTGTTATTAATAGCTGTTATCGCCATCATGGAGCAATGACACAGTGATTGTGTAAGTTCAATAACCAATGACAAATATCATTCCGACTGGTTTCTGAACTATGAGGAAAGCAGAATCTGAGATATTAAAGGTACAATAGGTAATTTCAGATGTCTAACGGGCAAGAGAGGAATTGCAGCAACTAACAAGGTCAAACCACAACACATGTTTATCCCTCCCCCTTCTCTGTGAACGCGCTGACGTTGAAACGCCATCGGCTGTGGCAATTAGAACCAATTTTCAATCAATGAGCTTGAATTATTGTACAGCTATAGACGTTTTGGTACAGAGTGCCAGCCCGTCAACTGCACATTTTGGAACCCGAATTTAAGGACTATAAACACAGGCAGAGGGTGAGTCAACACGTCAGTGAGCCTTTTTCAACGATAGGGAGGGATTTACAATGGTCCTGTAATACAAAAACCTTACATATTGTACCTTTAAATTTGGTTTAAAAAAAAGACAAATATGGACGACTAATACCAACAATGATATCCAATTTGGATTTCTAATTTAATCTAAAAGGATGTCCCTTTAGGACAGGAAAGGAAAGGGGTCTGGTGGCAGCCGGGGTAGTAGAGGGTGAGAGCAGATTGTGCAGTCACAAGCACGCACGCAGAACCAGCACAGGGAAGGTCTGAGTGTTACTTTAGAAAAGGCGCTCCAAGGTGTGCATGTGACTGGATGAGTATGTGGTTAAGGCACACGACTGGCAGCCTGTAGCGTAGTGGTTAAGGTACATGACTGGGACCCGCAAGGTCAGTGGTTCGATCCCCGGTGTAGCCACAATAAGATCCGCGCAGCCGTTGGGGAGGGCAGCACGGCTCAAAGCAAGGAGGTCCTGGGTTCGAATCCCGGTCGACCGGGGCCTCTCTGTGTGGAGTTTGCATGTTCTCCCCGTGTTTGCATGGGTTTCCTCCGGGTACTCCGGTTTCCTCCCACAGTCCAAAGTCATGCAGGTTAGGCTAGGCTGATTGGAGAGTCTAAATTGCCCATAGGTATAAGTGTGTGAGTGAATGGTGTGTGTGCCCTGTGATGGACTGGCGACCTGTCCAGGGTGTATTCCTGCCCTTCGGCCAATGTATGCTGGGATAGGCTCCAGCCCCCCTGCGACCCTGTTCAGGATAAGCGGGTTAAGATAATGGATGGATGGATGGATGGACAGCCGTTGGGCCCTTGAGCAAGGCCCTTAAACCTGCATTGCTCCAGGGGAGGATTGTCTCCTGCTTAGTCTAATCAACTGTACGTTGCTCTGGATAAGAGCGTCTGCCAAATGCCATTAATGTAATGTATAAGAAAATAAGTTGTGTGAATGTGATTGGTTGATTAGAGAAACGCGAGTGTATGTGATGGCGAAGGCGGCCTATTGGACAATTGGACCAATTCCCATTCTATGCATGTCGCTCAGTTCAACACTTCATACTGCCATACTGTAATTTAAACTGCCAATATTCCTTAGTGTGTTTAAGTATAAATCTAATTTCCTACATCAGAGCTATGTCCATAATATATCACCGTACCAGTTTCACCTAAAGGTATTTCATTTCAAAAGCGCTCAAAGACTCTTGTTAGAATAGCAAATCGTACCGCATGAACCAAGAAAATGAATAAAATGTAATTACAGTAATTGAAACGCTTTTCATTGGCCATCATTGGCTTGCACAAAGTAGAATATAATCTACTCCTGCAAAATTGTAGATAATACATGTTTCATATTTGACAGTACGGTTGTCATTTGATTTATGATAAATATGAATTATAGGATTTTCTGCAGTAGTAAAAACACAAGGGTGGCAGAATGATAGGTTACTTGGAACGTATTAGCTTATTATGAATTGATATAATTACACAGTTTCAGTGTGGCTCTTGATTACAGACTATCTCTGAACCTGTCATTCTAATGGCAATGCTCCCAGACAGATGAATATGTTATTGACAGTAAAAATTAAAAACAAAAATTGTAACCAGTAAGAGCCAATGGACACATTGTGGCCAAACAGCATTCAGAAAAATTAATTTCAGACACTATTTTGAGAGCTGACTTCACTAAAGGTATGCAGTATTAACCTGTTCAGCGCAAGTACAGGTACGCAGACGGCTACAGGAGTACAGTAAGTGTTAATACTGCACCAGTACCCTTATCAGCCAGTAAGTGTTAATACTGCACCAGTACCATGTAATCAGCCAGTAAGTGTTAATACTCCACCAGTACCCTTATCAGCCAGTAAGTGTTAATACTGCACCAGCACCATGTTATCAGCCAGTAAGTGTTAATACTGCACCAGCACCATGTTATCAGCCAGTAAGTGTTAATACTGCACCAGCACCATGTTATCAGCCAGTAAGTGTTAATACTGCACCAGCACCATGTTATCAGCCAGTAAGTGTTAATACTGCACCAGCACCATGTTATCAGCCAGTAAGTGTTAATACTGCACCAGCACCATGTTATCAGCCAGTAAGTGCTAATACTGCACCAGTACCCTTATCAGCCAGTAAGTGTTAATACTGCACCAGTAACCTTATCAGCCAGTAAGTGCTAATACTGCACCAGTAACCTTATCAGCCAGTATGTGTTAATACTGCACCAGTACCAATGTCAGCAGTGCGCTACAGTGTGAAGTCCGGTGTAGCAGTGGTTTTTACCTTAGCGACTCTGATGATATCAGGTATGTGCAGGTAGGCAGCCACGGGTGCCAAGCCCTTCCCGATGAGGTAGCCCTCATCCGCCTTCTGCCTGTGCATCTGTCCCGTGTCCTGCTCGGAGTACACCGCCACCGTGCGGATGCCCAGCTCCGTGCAGGCCCTAAACACCCGGATGGCGATCTCGCCTGCAGAGGAGAGACAACCGGCACGCCACCGTCACCCGAGGAATCGGACACGGAGCACCGGGGCCGTCAAACTCCAGTCCCGGAGGGCCGCGGTGTCCGCTGGATTTTGCCGCGCTTCGGCACGAGAGATGCCATTTCAAAGTCTTTCATTGGCTAAAGAGTCCACACACCTTGTTCTCACGGCCTTAATTGGCCGCTGATTGAAAGGAAACCACAAATACCAGTAGTCACTGCGGCCCTCCAGCACTGGAGTTTGACACCCCTGCAGTTTACTCAATCACAGCCCCGACCGTGTGACTTTCCCTCACCTATATGCCCCCTAGTGACTCACTGTCACTGTGCCGAAAGCTTGCAGTGGTATGGGTACACTCCATAATGTTTGTGACAAATACATATTTTTTGTTGACTTGGCTCTGTACACAATTGTAGACGTGTACTCAATTCACACATGGTTAAAGGTACAATAGGCAATTTCGGACTTCTAACAGTCGAGAGAGGAATTGCAGCAACAAACACACTCAAACCGCAAAACCACTGTTTATGCCACCCCTTCTCTGTGAACGTGATGACATTGAAACGGCATTGGCTGTGGCAATTAGAACCAATTTTCAATCAGTGAGCTTGAATTATTGTACAGCTATACGGTGATGGTTTGGTAGTGCCAGCCCATCAACTGCATATTTTGAAACCCGAATTTAAGGACTATAAACACAGGCATAGGGTGAGTCAACACGTCAGTGAGCCTTTTTCAATGATAGGAAGGGATTTACAATGGTCTTGTAATAATGTTTTAACACAAAAATATTACCTATTGTACCTTTAAAGTGCAGATTATCATGTTTTATTAAAGAGTATTTTTATAGATTTAGGCTTTAGTGTGTGAAATTACTGCATTTATACACAGCCCCCACCCATTCCCATTTCAGGGCCCTATAATTATGGAGCCGACTGTTGAAGGCAGCCAAATTTAACCTGACTTGACTGCTAGCACTCTTGTGTGAGGTTGAAGCCAAGGACACCACAGCTAATGCATTTTATTCCTCCCACAAAATAAAGCTGTACATTTTTTTATTTCTAGCCTTGGACATGGTCAATAATACTGTGGTTATGTAATTATTAGCAAGTCCATGGCTTATAGTGGTGCTCGTTTGCATATACTGTATAGGTTGATAGCTTGGTAATGTTGTCACACGGACACAAAATGTGAGAAGAAACATTCACAATTATTTCTGCAATTGGCATCATTATATCGGTTTGTGCTATGTGTGTCATGAACAATCGCACATATTTATTAGTAGGCTTCTGGTAGTTACTGAAGCAATCGAACTGAACCTGGACGAGACTTGGGTTGGATATTACGGACATTCGCCAAGAGACCCCATGCTAGCCAGCTGTTTTGGAGAATTGCTGTACAGTCAACTTTAAGTTAGGCACAGTTTACTCATTTTGATTTCTTGACCTGACCTGTAATGGAATGCCAGCAGATTCCATGTAGATGAGAAACACTCTAGTTAGCTAGCTTTGTTTTTTATTAGGTATCCTAAATGCACCCGGGATCATGCCCCGCTTAATCAGCGTGTATCTACCAGCATTGCAACTGGAGTACATTTTGCCATGTGGCTGGATCAGCGTTTTAGCAGTTTGAATTGCCACGATCCGAGCTACGGTGTTGTTGAATATCGATAAAGCAGTAGGCAAAATTTTAAATAATGTACGAACCATAATTCCACTGAAGGTTCACACAGCAACTCCCTTTAAAATATGTATTAAACCACAAGATGTTAACGCGTTTCGAATATAAACTCATTTGTCCGTAGGGCTGTAATTAACATTGAACGGATACACCTGTGCGTGTGCATAAGGCAAGGACACTTAAAGTGACATCGTAACTACAGTGTGTATTGCTGATTAACTAGTTCAATAGAAGAGTATTGAGTTGCAATAACATTTTTGATCCATGCTGTTAGAAAACCTCTTATATGGAAAACATGATCATTCAGATGCATGATTTCAATTAGTATATTACTTAATGTTGTACTAATTCATTATTAGTACACATTGAAAAATATTTTCCGAATAGCAATATTTTCGCCAGACGGTGCTGACTTCGGATCTGACTCGGACCTGGTCCAGAGTCTCTGGCTGTCTTTGTAATGTAGTTTTGAACTTAGTAACTACTGCGAAGTCAATATGTACAGCAGTTTAGGTATAAGTGCATCATTAATTCATTTTAACAACTAAATTAGCTATTGACACTTCATATTGGATTGAAAAAAATGGTGTATTTCTTAATGGTTAAATGCTCATATGTGAATCCTATGGTTTGCGATGCATGTAACTAACAGCTACATTAGTTAGGCCTAGTAGTTAACAAATACTTGTTTAATTAATGCCAATTGTGAAGTGTGACCCATCATTTTTAACTAAGAGGAATATCAATCCCATGATACTTGTGCTCGCAAGCCATCCATCCATCCATTATCTGAACCCGCTTATCCTGAACAGGGTCGCAGGGGGGCTGGAGCCCAGCATACATTGGGTGAAAGGAAGGAATACACCCTGGACAGGTCGCCAGTCCATCGCAGGGCACACACACCATTCACTCACACACTCATTCCTACGGGCAATTTAGACTCTCCAATCAGCCTAACCTGGCCTAACCTGCATGTCTTTGGACTGTGGGAGGAAACCGGAGTACCCGGAGGAAACCCACGCAGACACGGGGAGAACAGGCAAACTCCACACAGGGAGGTCCCGGCCGACAGGGATTCGTACCCAGGACCTCCTTGCTGTGAGGCGGCAGTGCTACCCACTGCACCATCCATGACGCCTGTGCTCGCAAGCCACCAACAGAAAAGGGGCAATTCTGTCTGGAGGCCGGAGAAAGTGTTTGCAAATTAGGCACTCAGACTTGTGAGGTTTCGGTGATCCTCGCTAACAACCTCCTCTAAAAATAGCGAATACTGGAGGTGACAGCAGTCTTGACAACACAGGAGGGCACCGTACTTTTTAAAATAAAACAGTCAATGGCGGAAAAGACTCCACTGAACCAAATGGGAAGCTTTTCATTAATTGTACAGACAAAGAGTAGCATACATATTCATATTTTGTGCAAATAATCACCATTTGATGAAGGTATATGGGGTAAGTAATAATCTACTGCTTAGTCCTAGCTGCAGAGCAACTGTGTTTGCTACCTAACATCAGCAAACTAATACTTTGATGCAACTGTCTCAATAAAACAGACGCTTTTAAAAGTTGTGATGACATAAATAATGTTGCCTGACTTCAATTGCTCAAGCAATTTTCCACATGCATATTTAATCCATCGATCTGCTAAACAGCATTACAATAGCAAAAACTGCATAGCCCAACCTAAAAAAAAAAATCTCATTCAGCATTCTCTGAACATTTCATTCCTATAGGGACTTTACTAAGTGCTGAGAACACAAAGAACAGTCAAACAATCTGTTTCTAATCCATTCTCTGAGAAGGAGGATATGAGCTCCAAACTAATATTCTTTTGGTTCTCTGAATATTCCTCGGGAAACATTTACAAATATGTTTTTCTCTGCAGTGCTAGAATATTTCGTTACTCAGTCCAAATCCTCACACTCTTCCACCTATAAGCATTTGGCAGATGCTCTTATGCAGAGCGATGTAGAGTTGATTAGACTAAGCAGGAGACAATCCCCCCTGGAGCAATGCAGGGTTAAGGGCCTTGCTCAAGGGCCCAACGGCTGTGTGGATCTTATTGTGGCTACACCAGGGATCAAACCACCGACTTCTTGCGGGTCCCAGTCATTTACCTTAACCACTACACTACAGGCCGCCCCTTTGCATGATAGCATGAGTTATGAGCTCTGACCTCAGTGAACTCCTGTGAAGTCACCTGCATTAAAACCTGGCAGAGTTGCACAGTACGATTGCGGGGAGTGCACTAGTTGTGAGTGATGATGTCACATAAAAAAAAGAAAGGGTGGGGGGGGGGGGGTTGGAGTGGGGGGAGGGGGGGGGGGGGTCAGTGATACCTCTGTTGGCGACCAGGACCTTCTTGATGGGCCTGTACTCCAACTTTGTGGCAGTGTGGGCTGAGCGGTGCAGATGTCCAATCCGATGGAGCTCCAGTAGGCTCCGCCCCCCGTGGACCACGCCCAGACGTAGCAGCATCATCTGGAAGGCAGGGGGTTGAGAGAGGGAGGGAGGGCAGCGGTCAATTCTGGATCCGTAATAACATTACGTTATTACATTATTGGCATTTGGCAGACGCTCTTATCCAGAGCGACGTACAGTTATTAGACAATCAGGAGACAATCCTCCCCTGGAGCAACGCAGGGTTAAGGGCCTTGCTCAAGGGCCCAACGGCTGTGCCTGATCTTACTGTGGCTACACCGGGATTATAACCACTGACCTTGCTTGCCCCAGTCATTTACCTTAACCACTACGCTACAGGCCACCCCACATAACATACATTTACATTATGATATTGCCTGCTTTTCTATGCTGCAGGATACCATCGTGCATATAAAATTTAAAAAAGCAGTGGAATGAAAATGTAAGAAAGGATAAAGAGAGAAAAGAAGGAAAGGAAGGAAGAACGATGGCAACTAGAGAACAATAACAGCAGTTATTTACATACAGGTTGTATAATTGACGCCACACATATAGTGTGTGCTTTTAACCAAGCCGGCTGTAGGATTTTGATGGAGGGATTCGGCACATGATAAAAAAACACATAAGAATAATTTAGGCATCTAGCAGTCGGAGGGGTGTGTGTGTGTGTGTGTGTGTGTGTGTGTGTGTGTGTGTGTGTGTGTGTGTGTGTGTGTGTGAATGAGCATCAATTGTACAGCGCTATATAAATGCCGGCCATTTAAAAAAAACAAAAAAAACCCCAGTACTATTGATTTACAACGTCTTACAAAAAACTTGAATTCTGTAGCCCAGGGGTGGTTGTGGTCCAAAACAACTGAGTGGACTGTTTATGACCACAGCCCACTCTGCAGTTAACCCATTTTGAAGGTGCCAAGGTCTTTATTGTTTCCATTCAGTACGGATTGATTCAGGATTGATTCAGTACGTTCAGAACATCATTACAGATTGCTAAAATGGCGGCGTCCAGCTTCACCGCTTCTCCAACTCTACATTATCAAAGTAGCCACAATAACACAATAGGAGGTATACAAACAAATTAGGTCAGGTTAAGAAATCATGTCACAGTGCTATCTCATGGCATATGTATACATTACTGGGAATCTGCATAGTAATGCTCTTTGCGGGACTCGCCAGGAATTTTGGGCCCCGCGAGAGGAACACTGGGGATGGGGGGAGGAGACGGGTGAAGGAGAGGAGGGCATATTTTTCGAGTATTTGGGAGGCGTCCACACTCGGGACCCTATGTGAAACCCTATGTTACAGTACATTAATAGCTTTTGGCAGACGCTCTTATCCAGAGCGACGTGCAGTTGATTAGACTATGCAGGAGACAATCCCCCCCTGGAGCAATGCAGGGTTAAGGGCTTTGCTCAAAGGCCCAATGGCTGTGCGGATCTTATTGCGGCTGGACCGGGGATCGAACCATCATGTACCTTAACCACAACGCTACAGGCCGCCCAGTATATCCATGTCCATTTCAAGCCTTGCACAGGAACATCTTTTATAGTGGGTCACTAAATGTTTTTTGATGGCTTTTTCCAAACTAATTGCCCTATGCTAGGGTGAACAGTATTGATGATAATTTTGTCACATCTTTCTTTGTGGAGCGTTGGTTACCCTGAGAACCACTCCGCTCTGCAATACAGTTTAATGGGGTTACGCAGAGGAGCCCCGAATTGCTTTCTAAATGTGGTTTTCTACCAAATAAAAGCTAGATTAGCATATACAATTGCATTCAATAGGTAACTCTGAGCAGTTATCGCCCCAAACTTTAATAATAATGTTCATTTTCAATACTCTGTACTGTTGCTCTGTATAAACACTGCCTTACTTGCACTGTGCCATTCTGTATGCATGGGTGGGTGGGCGGGGGGGCGGGGGGAGTGTTGGTACGGTAGTTCACTACAGTAGCTTAGCACAGCAGCGAACATGGCAGAATGTCTACAGGAATGCTACAGTATTGAGGAGTCCTCTCTGGATTTGCTACCCCAGCTGTATGAAGCTGGTGGCGGATGGGAAAGTGAGAAGCCTCTTCCGAAGCGGCAATGCGCAGAGGAAGCAGTGCGCATTTGCCGAAGCACAAATCAGCGCTTCTAGTTTTCTGGTCAGATGAAACAAAACTCAAGCTCTATGGATAGGCTCACCATTCCCTTGGTGGGTGCAGCATTTGTATGGATTTGAATGCTCTCCCATGTGTGAATCTCTGTTGCCATTCAGCTGTTTGATATCTTATGGGCCCATGGTATAGGCTCCCTGTGAAATCAAGGGTAAGTTTGATTTTTAGTTTTTTTTTCTGAAGAAACACGCTTCCCTCTGCAAAGAAAAAGCTCACGCTTAGTCAAAAATTGGCATTGCAGCAATATAATGAATGAAGTAGGCTGACACATCAAGGTCTATCGTTCTGTTAAATTCTGGGTTTTTGCTATTGTTCGTCTGGGGCATGAATAGATTGGGGAGACACTATAGATGCACAAGTCGCTCGGAGAGCAGTTCAATCAGCTATCGACAGCTCAGATAACAAGTGCCCTACTTACTCACAATGCCCATAAATAGCATATCCTCATCGCGCGTTTGCACAAACCCTGCAGTCAGGCAAGAATGCATAATGGTTGTGGTTGTCTGCTGCCACCTTGTGTGTATACCGGTGGTATGGCTATGTGAGTGTGTGTGTGTGTGTGTGTGTGTGTGTGTGTGTGTGAACAACAAAACAAATAAAACAAAGGTCTTTTGTGCCGCTTTGCAAGATGCCTATATTGCTACTTGAGTCCCCTATGCCAGCTGCTGTGTTCATTTTTCTCTGGCTGTATACTGAACAATGGGTCACACTTTACAATAAGGATCACACCAATCAATTGTTAACCATGAATTAATAATGTACAAATTGTTTGAGCATGAAATTCATTTAATTAGTTAATGTATGTGTTAGCTACTAACTAATGTGTTAGTTACATGAATAGTAACAACTACATTAGTTCATGCCAATTAATATAACCGTATTGTTAAGTGTTACTGAACAATGGCACAAATACCATATCGCTTACTGTGTCATTGTTCGGTAACACTTTATAATACGGTAACATGTGATTGTTTAAATCAAAGAGCCCATCAATTAAAAAGTAGATGAAGTAAATAAAATGCAACTAATGAAGATATTAATTAATTGAATAAGAAATATGTACACCAGTTATGATAAAGATTGACACAATTATAAAATATTAACTTCCCAGATATAGAACATAATGTGAAATGTCAGTGTACTCATGAAATTAAGTTTTAATGAAATTAAATTAGGTAGTTAAATGAATAATTTACATGTTAATTTAAATGAATAATAGCATGATAATGAAATAATTAGCAAATTGAATGTCCTCCTTATAGAAAGTGATTCTAATTAGATTTGTGATCTTTGAGCTTCCTCAGTCTCTCTGCAATACTTTATTCAAATAAATAATATGTTTAATAAATACACTTAAAAATAATTCTGGGGAGAATAGTTAGCACATTGCAGGGCAACACACACCACTCACTCACACACTCATACCTACAGGCAATTTAGACTCTCCAATCAGCCTAACCTACATGTCTTTGGACTGTGGGAGGAAACCAGAGTACCCAGAGGAAACCCACACAGGCACAGGGAGAACAGGCAAACTCCGCACAGAGAGGCCCCGGCCGACAGGGATTCAAACCCAGGACCTCCTTACTGTGAGGCGGCAGTGCTACCCACAGCACCATCCATGCCACCTTGGCACAATTAGCCTTTGTAAATGTATGTGCATGCATACCCTTTAGTGTTATGAATGAGCTGCCACATGTTCTTTGACATCTTATCATTTTTGAGACTTTTTAACTTTTATTGTAGCCTTTTTACAGTGCAGATAAAAAGTAAGACAAGAATGCTACACTTAAAATAGTTGTAAAATAGCAAACTAATTAATGAGAACACCCTGATACAGGCGGTAAACGGTTGCATTGCATTTGTAGCTATTTATACTCATATGCTTTAACTTGATCCAAGAATCATATTTACATCATTGGCTTATTTTGTGTCCCAGCGGTGCGGCTATCCAGAATATGCATTGTCATCGTTTCTGCCATGATAATAATAACTCATTAAGAAGAAGGGCTGCTTTCCGTTGGCTTTTTATCGACTGATCCAAAACACATTCTGCACAGTAAACTTGTGAAAAAAAAGAAAAGAACTCAAAGCAGAACTAAATGTGCTCGGTCACGCAGAAGTCCTTAAACAGCATATGGCCTCTTGAGCGGCACAAAATGTGCAAGGTAAGTATTCCGAGACTATGCACAGAGTGAATCCACTGTCCACCGTGCTCCATAAACAGGGTAGAAATTGTGTGTGAGAGAAAGCTTTTTAATGGTTAACGCATTTGCGGCAGAAAGGCCCCCCCAATTGTTTAACTTGGTTCAGTCAAGCAGGGTCCCCACAGCTGCTGGATAAGTGTTTATGCGAGAGCGTATCACTCAAATCTGTGCAGGTTGAAAGGTCTGATGAGCCGGATTGTACTGGGATAAAATTAGAATGTTTTTGGTTCATTTTTGCTGCCAAATGCACCGTGGAGTTTTGCTCATTATGCTGTATCAAAATTGTTGTAATAAAAAAAGCTGCAGGCTTGATCCTTGAGGACAGCGGTACTGCTTAGGTTTCTTTCCACTGGAGAGTTGATTACTCGATTAATGCCAGTGATTGGCCAGATATTTAGCTCACCTGGTGGCCCCGGTGTATATCAATCCTGATCAGAGGGAAATAATTAAAGCCAGCACCTATTGGCCTGAAGGGCCAGATTTCAGTACCCCTACTGTTATAGTTGACGGCACTATAATGCACTTCGTAATTATAGTTATTATAGTATGGTAACAGAAGGGATGTTCCCTTGCATGAAAATAAAGTTTAATTTGACGAACACAGTCTTTCGCCCCATGCCTCATCCTCCTCTTCCAGAACTAAAAATGTAAATGTAAAATTCCACCGGGGATGATGCATGCTGGCCATTTTATTACAGAATATCAGCAACACAAATGCAAGCCAAGTCAAAAAATTAAACCCCAAAAAGTGACAGATTCTGGAACTGAAAGGCGAGTTAGCCGCTAAATGAGAAACATTTTATAACTTTCGTGCTAAGTTGAGATGAATGATGCCCCACACATTTTTTCACATAGCTAGCTGGTTAGCTTTATATCTGTCTACAAATGCAGCAGCATACTTACATTTTGAAGAAAAATGGCAATGAGCTGCAGGAGTTTGTTTTTCCGCTCTTCATAATCAAACATAATTTTTCTTTCAAGATTAGAATGCAAAGCACACATCCAAATTGATAAACTCATTGTATTCACTCATTGAGATGATACATCTTATTCCATTCTTGGTTGTCTCAGACTGGCAGTGAAGAGGATGTAAATACACTGGAAGATTTTTTAATTGTTTGAAATATTCAACCATAATCAATGCTCAGATTGCTATCGTTTATCTCACCTTGCAACCAAAGCAAGAATTGGAAACAAAATTTGTGATACAGTACAGACACACTGACTGGTGGCCCTCTGAACGTTAATACAATTCCTTTCAATTAAGGTTCTGTTCCACTGAAAGAAATCAAATAAAACAATTTCTGTTTACTGCTGCAAATCATCCCTGAACTATTCAACTTTCTGTATAATTCCACATTTTACACCATGTATATGGTAAAATGAGTATAATAATTTACCATTTCTATCTGTGGAGTCTCAGTGCATAGTCATCCTACCATCTTGGAACTTTGCAAACCTTTACCCCGTATCTTGTTCTTGTTATAAGCTTTAGGGGCAGGTTGTCATGGTGGGAGGTAATTCTCACTGGTGCCACTAGTTGGCCGAGGATTATTGTTTCCACCTGTTCCTCGTTTACGCCAGGGGAATTACCTCCCGGGAGAGTATTTAAGACCAGCAGGGACTAGTTTCTGTGCTTTTGTGTTCAACCGTTCGCCCTTGGCACAAAGCCGGTAAAGCGCCCGGTAGACTCTAACCCTATACGAGTCAGGTACGGTGCTGGTGGATAATTCTCTCATTGCTAAAAAAGGAGAAATATCTAAAAGGTAAGGAAGGCGTACAGCTGGAAGTGTTGTGTGTGCTGGCGCCTTCCTCAAGGGTTTTGTTTTTCTTTTGGACTCGTGTGAGTCGATGGTAGAGGGACGTTGTCCCCGGTGTTGTATTTTGGTTTGCATTTTTGTCCCGAGCTGCGCCTCGAGGTTTTTATTTTCGTGCCTAGCTTTTCTCGCTAGGTTGTATTTTCTTTTGGTTTTCACTCAGTGCCCAGCTATTTGGCACGGTACCAAAGTATTGGATCGCCCTAGTTATTTAAGGGTTGTTTTACGTTCTCTAGCCGTTTTTGAGCTACTTCTCTGTTTACACTTTCTAAGTTTTGGTTTGGTTAATTTCCTTTCCTCCCATTGTTCCGGGAGAAGTCCTGTTCCTAGCTGGGTATCCCTATTTCGGTTCTCCCTGGGATTTAGTGACTGACACGTTCGCGTGTCGGTTAAAAAAGGTTCTACCTTTGGTCGCGCCTGGCTCTCCGCTTAGCCTCCATCGTTACAGAACACAAAAGCCACCATGGAGAGACCAGCGACCGGTACTGGAAGGGAGATGGGAGACTCCCCACTAGAAGCGGTGGTAGCCGCTCAGCAGGCTATGCTAGCTAGGCAGGGGCAGGCGCTGCAGGAATTGCACACCCAGCAGACAGCTACCACCGAGCAGCAGACCATGGTTTTTCAGAGGCAGGACGAGATCCTGTCTAGGCTGGGCAGGCAGCAAGAGGTGTTGATGGAGCTTGCCGATAGTTTTCGATTACTGGCAAGCGAGTTCCATTCCCCACAAGCTCAGGCACCACATCCCTACAACCCTCAGCCACTCACTTCCTCCCCTTCTACGGGATCCGCATCCCAGCCCAGTTCACCACTAATACGGGAACCTAAATTACAGTTGCCGTTGCGGTACGGGGGAGAGGCGGGTAGATGTAGGGGGTTTCTTTCCCAGTGCTTAATTTTTTTTAAAGCCCAACCCTCACGATTCTCAACCGAGGATTCCCAAGTAGCGTTTATTTTATCCCTGTTGACCGGGACCGCTCTGGCCTGGGCAGATCCGCTGATTCGGGCACAATCCCCCCTAATGAGCAGCTCCCAGCTCCTAATGCAGGAGATGACAAGAGTATTCGACCACAATGTCACGGGTAAAGAGGCGGCGGCCCGATTAACGTGGATGAGGCAGGGAACTCAGAGTGTGGCAGAGTTTTCAGTGGCGTTCCAGGCTCTGGCAGGGGAGACGGGGTGGGCGGACGAACCGCTAATGACACTCTTTACATGTGCACTGTCAGACTCGGTCAGGGACGCGCTGGCCACAGTGGAGCCACCGGGGAATTTAGGCTCACTAATATCGACAGCGATCCGTATTGATAACCGGGTTCGGGAACGTGAGCGAGAGAGAGCCGGCAGAATGGGTAGTTTCAATTGGCCGGTTCCGCCCTCCCTGAGCCAGTTTACAGAGGCGGAGCAGAGACAGGGGGAACACAAATTGGAGGAACCCATGCAGCTTGACAGCACCACGCTGGCGCGTCCTAGGAGGCGGCCTGGGAGAGAATGGTTGTGCTTCTTTTGTAAACGGCCAGGGCACTTAATAAAGAACTGTCCTAACCGGAAAGCAAAAGAGCAGTCCCACTAGTGGAGCGAGAGTCACTAGTGGGACCAGGTGCAGGTATTAGCTTTCGCACAGTGCTTCCCGTCGAACTGACGTGGAAGGGGGCCGTAGTGAGGACAGAAGCTTTTATCGACTCTGGGGCAGTGGACAACTTTATTGACCGTCAGTGGGCTAGGCAAAATAATCTGCCGGTTCGGTCTATACCGCAGCCCCAATCCATTACGGCGCTGGACGGCCGCCCATTGGGTTCCGGGGTGGTTCGTCACAAAACGGAGCGAGTGGTTATGCGTATCCCGTTTGGGGGGCACCGGGAACGTATATATTTTTATTTGGTGGAATCTCCGGTTTATCCGATTATTTTAGGACATGTCTGGTTGGTAAAGCATCAGCCACAAATAAACTGGGGTAACGGGAGCAACCCGGTGTCCCGGTGGGGTCCGCAGTGTGATGAGCACTCCAATCATGTGTATAACTCCTCGACCCCTCCTATTGAGACTGACATAGGGTCCGAATTGGACGAGGAGGAGGCTAGGGAGCCCCATAATCCTAGTGTCAGGGTACCTGAGGGGGAGGAGGAGCAGGAGGGGAGTCTGGAGTGGGACTCTGGAGTGGGACTCCATGTGTGATTGGAATCGTCTTACTGACGACGGGGAGGGCAGTGAGGGCTCTGATTGGGACACTGAGAGCTTGTTTCAGACCTCAGGTAGTGGGGGTGAGGAACGTATGGTTGGGGCTATCGAATTTCCGCTACCAACCAACGTTCCGAGGGTATATGGCGAGCTGGCAGAGGTATTCAGCAAGCAGCGCGCGACCACACTACCACCGCATCGGTCATACGACTGTGTGATCGAGTTACACCCAGGGACAGTCCCACCCCGGGGCGCACTCTATTCTTTGTCAGTGCCTGAGAGCAAGGCAATGAAAGAATACATTCGCGAAGCCTTAGCGAATGGTTTTATCAGACCATCATCGTCACCAGCGGGAGCGGGATTTTTTTTTGTTAAAAAGAAGGATGGCAGTCTTAGGCCATGTATTGATTACCGGGGACTAAACGCGATCACAGTCAAGAATAGATATCCCTTACCGCTGATGAACTCTGCGTTTGAGCGCCTGCAGGCGGCATCGGTGTTCACAAAATTAGATCTCCGTAACGCGTACAATTTGGTTCGCATACGAGAGGGCGACGAATGGAAGACCGCGTTTAACACACACTCTGGCCATTATGAGTATCGCGTCATGCCATTCGGCCTTACCAACGCCCCCGCAGTGTTTCAGGCGTTAGTAAATGATGTGCTCAGAGAAATGCTGGAGAGGTTTGTATTCGTCTATCTGGATGATATCCTGATCTTCTCTGCCACTATCTCTGAGCATATTCGCCACGTGAGACTAGTGTTGTCGCGTCTTTTGGAGGCTCGCCTTTTTGTGAAGGCTGAAAAGTGCGTGTTTCACGCTAATTCGGTATCTTTCCTGGGGTTCATTGTATCTGCGGGGAAAACAGAGATGGACCCGAATAAAATCTCTGCGGTAAAGAATTGGCCTACCCCGGAATCGGTTAAGCAGGTGCAGAGGTTCCTAGGCTTCGCCAATTTTTACCGTCGTTTTATCCGTAATTTTAGCACCGTAGTCGCACCCATTACCGCGCTCACAAAGAAGGTCCCGACGCGTTTTGTATGGACAGCTCGTGCGGAAGCTGCGTTCATTGAATTAAAGAATAGGTTCTGTTCGGAACCTATTTTAATAACTCCGAATCCCTCCCTACCATTCATTGTAGAGGTTGACGCCTCTGAGCTGGGGGTAGGGGCTATTTTGTCTCAACGGTCCCCCCAAGACCAAAAGGTGCACCCTTGTGCGTTTTTCTCGCGGTCGCTGTCCCAACCCGAGAGAAACTACGATGTGGGAGACAAGGAGCTGCTAGCGGTCAAACTAGCTTTGGAGGAGTGGCGGCATTGGCTGGAGGGGGCGGAGCATCCGTTCACAGTGTGGACGGACCATAAAAACTTGGAGTATATTCAATCGGCTAAGACTCGCAACTCGCGCCAGGCCCGCTGGGCGCTGTTTTTTGCGCGTTTTTCTTTTACTGTGACGTACCGCCCCGGGTCCAAGAACACCAAGCCAGATGCCCTCTCACGGGTTTTTGACAAGGCGGATAGGGAGCACGAGCCTGAACCCATTCTGTCCGGGGCTCAAATTGTGGCGCCTGTGGTTTGGAAGGTGGAGTCGGCAGTGCGGAGAGCACTGCGCCAAGATCCGGGTCCAGGGGGGGGTCCACCTAGTAGCCTTTTTGTGCCTGCGGGGGTCCGTTCCCAAGTACTACAATGGGGACATGCCTCACGGCTGGCGGGGCATCCCGGGGTCCACCGCACCAAAGATTTGGTGTCTCGACGGTTCTGGTGGCCCGGGATGGAAAAGGATGTCCGGGAATTCGTGGCCGCGTGTCCAGTTTGCGCACGCAGCAAGGGCTCCCATCGACCACCATCAGGGTGGCTACGTCCGTTACCCATCCCGAAGCGCCCATGGAGTCACATCGCACTAGACTTTATCACGGGGTTGCCACCATCGGACGGTAAAACGGTCATTCTAGTGGTGGTGGACCGTTTTTCCAAGGCGGCTCATTTTGTGGCACTGCCAAGATTACCATCAGCAGGGGAGACCGCTAGGTTGGTGGTAGATCATGTGTTTAGACTTCACGGTCTCCCACAGGACGTGGTTTCTGATCGCGGACCCCAGTTCGCTTCCCGGTTCTGGCGTGCGTTCTGCTCTCTGTTGGGGGCCTCGGTGAGCCTTTCGTCTGGCTTCCACCCAGAGACCAACGGACAGACAGAACGCACTAACCAAACTCTCGAGAACACGCTCCGGTGTCTGGCTATGGACAACCCCACGTCGTGGAGCCGCCAGCTCACGTGGGCGGAGTACGCCCACAATACGTTACTAAATGTGTCCACAGGTCTCTCACCGTTTGAGGTACAATTTGGCTATCCCCCGCCTCTGTTCCCGGAGCTAGAGAGAGGGGGCGCAGTGCCCTCTGCTGAGGCCTTTGTTCGGCGGTGCCGGGCCACATGGAGGAAAGTGCGAGTGGCCCTTTTAAGAGCTACGGCCAACCAGAAAAGGCTGGCCGACAGGCATCGTCGAGCAGCGCCCTGCTATAGGGTGGGGCAGCGGGTATGGCTGTCCACACGTGATCTGCCCTTGAGGGTCGAGTCGCGTAAGCTTGCCCCTCGATACGTGGGGCCTTTTAAAATTATTAGGAAGATCAACCCCGTCACGGTGCGCCTCCAGTTGCCTCGCTCTATGAGGATCCACCCTACCTTCCATGTTTCCCGTCTCAAGCCCGTGTCGACGAGCGTACTGGCACCTGCGGAAGTTCCTCCACCACCCCCTCGATTAATTGACGGGGGCCCGGTCTACACCGTCCGTCGCATCCTGGCGGAACGTCGCGTAGGCAGAGGGAGACAATACCTTATAGATTGGGAAGGTTTCGGGCCGGAGGAACGCTGTTGGGTTCCCTCTAGGGACATTTTAGACCCCGAACTGATTCGTGAGTTTCACAGGCGGGGGGCTAAAGGAGCGTCTGGGGTCGCTCCTTAGTAGGGGGGTCCTGTCATGGTGGGAGGTAATTCTCACTGGTGCCACTAGTTGGCCGAGGATTATTGTTTCCACCTGTTCCTCGTTTACGCCAGGGGAATTACCTCCCGGGAGAGTATTTAAGACCAGCAGGGACTAGTTTCTGTGCTTTTGTGTTCAACCGTTCGCCCTTGGCACAAAGCCGGTAAAGCGCCCGGTAGACTCTAACCCTATACGAGTCAGGTACGGTGCTGGTGGATAATTCTCTCATTGCTAAAAAAGGAGAAATATCTAAAAGGTAAGGAAGGCGTACAGCTGGAAGTGTTGTGTGTGCTGGCGCCTTCCTCAAGGGTTTTGTTTTTCTTTTGGACTCGTGTGAGTCGATGGTAGAGGGACGTTGTCCCCGGTGTTGTATTTTGGTTTGCATTTTTGTCCCGAGCTGCACCTCGAGGTTTTTATTTTCGTGCCTAGCTTTTCTCGCTAGGTTGTATTTTCTTTTGGTTTTCACTCAGTGCCCAGCTATTTGGCACGGTACCAAAGTATTGGATCGCCCTAGTTATTTAAGGGTTGTTTTACGTTCTCTAGCCGTTTTTGAGCTACTTCTCTGTTTACACTTTCTAAGTTTTGGTTTGGTTAATTTCCTTTCCTCCCATTGTTCCGGGAGAAGTCCTGTTCCTAGCTGGGTATCCCTATTTCGGTTCTCCCTGGGATTTAGTGACTGACACGTTCGCGTGTCGGTTAAAAAAGGTTCTACCTTTGGTCGCGCCTGGCTCTCCGCTTAGCCTCCATCGTTACACAGGTAAGGCATCAGGAATCTTAGATCCTGAAATTTCATCATTTTTCTTCATGAAAAATCATACATTTCTCAAAAATGGCGCAAAACTATCTTCAATGATGTCTGATTTAGAATCAGAAAGAATTATAACAATATCTTACTATCCCCCCCCCCCCCCCTTAAGGGCAATTTCCACCTGAATTGTATATTTTTGTTCTTATATTGGAACATGTTTTGTTTTTTTTGATGAAGAGAAATGGTATCAAGGATTGTTAGAATATGGCTTTTATTGTCTGTGACAAGGTCAGAGTTGCATGGGGGAGCCTGCTGTTTTATTGCCCTGCATTGCAAATAAGGCTGATGAGCACTGATGAGCACTGATGCTCTCGCTATGGAGAGTCTTTTTCAGTCGTTATTAGTGATGTGTTATCATTATTCCGGGACAAGACATAGATCCCTCCAGGCTTTCCAAAAGGTTCCTCGGAGAACCTTAAAAAATGGGTTCCTGGAGGCACCTCAAGGGGACCTGAAGGCCAATTGAGGAACTCCTAAAGGTTCCCCCAGGAACGTTTCATTTTTAGAGTGTATAGCACATCCCTGTTCCCAGAGCTACACTCTTAATAGCAGAATTATTCAAAATTAGCATCACAGCAACACAAGCCAAACCCAACAGAAATGACGGAGAAAGAGAGTGACGGACACATTAACAGTAAAGGGAAGAACTAGTGTCTGGAAATAAATGTTTTGTGCTTCTAAACTGGCTTCAGTTTTGAATCAGTTTTGAAGTTAGTTATAAGCCTTGCTTAACACTGTTTGCAGATTGAGAAAAAATGTTGCAAGACTCTTAAGGTGACTCGACAGACAATGTTTTACGCAGCACATCATAAAACAAATTACCGGTCAAAAACATCCTGTTTTCTTTTTTTGCTCTTTTTCTACCCTTACTTTGTACAGATACAATGTTCAAAGGTTCATAGATTCTGCAACTGAATTCTGCAATCACGCACGCCTCACACTCCTGACTCTGCGTGCTGTCAAGCACATCTGTATGCGCACTAGCTGACGCAACCTTGTTGACTCTCTAAATGTGCCCATCACTGCTGACCTCGACAAATTTGCTTTGCCTTAAATGCACAATAAAAAGCCATGTGCAAACTTTAATTGCGTCATTATTTTGGACAGCATTGCCCAACGATCTCCCTTCTGGGGTGCGCTTTCCAAACTTCAAAAATATCGTGTCACATCACTCTCAAAAGCATACTACCAATATTGATGTGTCAACCATAGGCAATGATGAAGCAATATGCATTTTCATTCATTCATTCATTATCCTAACCCCCTTATCCTGAACAGGGTGGCAGGGGGGCTGGAGCCTATCCCAGCATGCTTTTGGCAAAAAGGCAAGAATACACCCTGGACTGGTTGCCAGTCCATCGCAGGGCACACGCACCATTCACTCACACACTCATACCCACGGGCAATTTAGACTCTCCAATCAGCCTAACCTGCATGTCTTTGGACTGTGGGAAGAAACCCACGCGACACGGGGAGAACATGTAAACTCCACACAGAGAGGCCCCTGGCCGACCGGGATTCAAACCCAGAACCTCCTTGCTGTGAGGCGGCAGTGCTACCTACCACACCATCCATGCCGCCAATATGCATTTTATTACATTTATTTTCACATTTGTGAATGGCACACAACCTCTCCTCGAGTAACCCCTGCTGGTCCCAGTATTTGATGTGTTCCACCTCAAGTCCAACCGATACAGCTAATGGAGTGCTTGATCAGCTGTACCAGGTTTGCTTCTGGTGGGACACATCATTATTCAAATACCTAGACCTCCTGGGGGTAATGGAGGAGAGGTTTGGGAACCACTGGCTCACAGCATACCAGAATGCTGCCGCACACTGGTTGGGAAATGTCGACTTGCATTGGCCATTGATCTCGACTAAGCGTGAAAGTCAGACAATGTTTCTCTTTTAGCAGGCTAACTGGTCATTCACTGTCCACTAACATTACTGTTGAACCATTGCTTGACTTTCTTTGCGTTGTAAGCAGCACTATCACTAATACAGGTGCTCACATTTTCTTCTGATTTCCTACAAGTGGCGTATTTATCCCAGTGTCAGGTTAATATGGAAATGTTTAATTGCCTGCAGTCCTGAATTTGGGGGCCGGTAGTGTAGTGGTTAAGGTACACGACTGGGACCCGCAAGGTCGGTGATTCGATCCCCGGTGTAGCCACAATAAGATCCGCACAGCCGTCGGTCCCTTGAGCAAGGCCCTTAACCCTGCATTGCTCCAGGGGAGGATTGTCTCCTGCTTAGTCTAATCAACTGTACATCGCTCTGGATAAGAGCGTCTGCCAAATGCCATTAAGCCTTTCCATTATGAAGTGACTCCCAAGGGAGAGTCAAATAAGGCCCCAAGGGGTTTTGGCTTCGGTTGAGAAAGTTGAGAATTTAGTAAGGATTAAATAGGAGCTCAAAACAATAGTATAGCAGTCATTTGATTGTTTCAAAGGGGATTTTACGGTAGTTTAGCTTGAGTGCGTTATGGCACTCTAGGGATTGAAAGGGTCAGTGTAATGTATTGTAGTGTTTGTCATAAGCATCTTCAACAGAACAGATTTGTTTTCAATGTTTTCAATAATGCCACATTAGAGCGGTACTATTGGGTTCTTCCTCGGTTATGAAGTTCACCTAAGTGCAGTGATGGCCACTGGCTGCAGATGGAAGTGTTGTGTCTGTGGGTGACTTTTCCTGTGTTAAACACAATCCCAATTATCACCTGAAATAGAAAATAACTACCCTGCCATCACACTCCCACGCAGAGATGTGCAGACAAAGTGAGACAGAGGCACCCACACACTCACATATTTTAAACCCGAGACACCAATGTGCAAAGAGAAAACTAAGAACACATCTGTGTACTGCGATGCCGCATCCTTTCGGGGAAGCTCACTGCACACATAAACTCAGGCACTGCGGTGCCCTGTAGTCACAGTGAGGCAGCCTTTAGCCTAGCGGCTAAGGTACATGAATGGTACACAGAAGGTCGGTGGTTCAACCCCTGCTGTCCCCTGCTTAGCCTAATCAACTGTAAGTAGCTTTGGATAGTGTCGACTGCTACTGTGGCCATTCACAGACAGTACTTGCACTGTATTCACTATATTCACAGTATGTCCAACTAAATGTTCTCCCAAGGAATTAACTGGAGTTTTCATATAGACATTAGTTTCCAGGGTACATTAATTTCAAGCACAGAACATTCATAAAAAAAAATATATAAGATGGAATTCTAGTCGACCACTTCTACAGAGAGACGCCCCGTGCGTGTTTAGAAAATATATTAGACGGATCCTCTGTGTTAAATGAGTTAATCGGCTGAAGGAACGAGAAGGTACGTGCAGAAGTCGGGGGGGGCAGGATGGGCCACTGAAACACTGTGTCTCTGGTTCACAAACAATGAAGACCTTTGAGCCTCCGGGTTAATAGTTGACCGCCAAAGACAGATTGAACCCCGCCACGCTCCGTTTGCGACACAGCTCCGCACCTTTGATCTGGTCTCGATCCCACGTCAGGTCCCGTCACCTCAGTGTTGATCGCCGCTTCCGTTTCAATAGTACACCCGAGTCAGCGCTGTGCAACACCTGCGGCTACATTAGCGCAGCCTGAAAAGGGAGTCCAGGAAAGGAACAAATAAACAGCCGACTGTATGATAGGGGGGAGGGGAGGGAGCCGGCCCCCGCCACCACACTGAGAACCCCAAACCCAACGCACCCGACACTGTCAAATCCCTTTATTTCGCAATGTGTTGTAGCGGTGGTGCCGTTTTAGGGATTTTCCAGACATACCTTTGGGCCAAGCAACATTTGTATTCAGGAGTGAGTCTGAGGGTTTTATTTCCTTGACAAAGCTATCAAAAGTCCAACCGTACGTTGATATGATTGCAGCAGAGTTCCTCGGAGTGTATGAAATGTATAAATACACAAAATAACTTTCACCTGAGATAGCCCCAAGCAAGCCCATCCCAGATTCCTTTGTGCCACAAGTGACTAATGGAGGATACACTGGAAACATTGTAGTCCTGACAGTTATCAGAAATGCACAAGGAGTTATGCTACAGTATGTCAAAAAATCTGTCAAACACAATGCGAAGTTCTAACTTAACTTTCTGAATTCTATCATTGTTTTTTTTATTTTTTTTATGATTGTTCTGCAGCTGTCATGAACGTCATCATGAGAGTTGAAAGAAAAAAAGCATTACACCTCAGTGATAAAGAACCAAACAATGTAAAGATAAAGGAATACAAGAATACTCGTAAGGATACGTGTTGTCGAAATACGATCCATAAAAATATTGCTTTTGTGTATTGTTATTTCGTATGTCATATCAGTAGCATTGATTCAAACGTGAAAGCTTGAGACCAAAGCTTCTGATATTCTGAGAGCAGGGGAGAGATTTTAATGTACAAGAGGACTGAACGTCTACTGTAGGATTCGTTTTCATTCTTTCAGACGTCTTGTATTCAGGGCAATAGAACGTATTGTCCCTCGTGCCTCATTTTTGGCGTTTGTTCAATGTTAACAGTTCAGGCAGTGAGCAAATATCAAAATCAATCAGGCTCCTTCAGTATTAACAGATTTTTGGACTTCTGCCGCACCCCAACCATTTGAATATACTGCTGCCACGATGAGATAGCCGTGAGTAATTTAATCGCACTGAAAAGAGCTGGAGATTGTAGGGAAATGCCTACTTTCAAAATAGCAGTCAGTGTCTATGTAAGTTAACACGTTAAATCAACCAACATATTCTTGACTGCCTCATGTTTTTGTGAATGCTTTTGATATGCTTTCATTAATTACTTTAGCATTAGAAGATGTTTGCGTTGGTCAGCTCTCCAAATGTATACCAGCGATTTCTGAACCTTGCAGTTTCAAAATCAATATCAGCGCCTTATTTTTTATTTATTTTATATGATTTGATTTATTTATTTAGCTCATAATAAAAACAGTGCAAGGAGGGAATGAAGCCCTGAGGGCTTGTATAGAGTCCCCCTCCCATCAGGATTACAAAACATTACATTACACATACAATATATGTTGAATACATGAGATAAAACAAAATCACAAACATCACAAACTCAGGACCAACATAATTAAAAGCTCATGACAAAATTTGGTGGACTTTCAGTCGCTCTCTAAAAGCCGACTGAGCAGATGTTGACCTCAGTGACAAGCTCAAAGCATTCCAGACTTTCGGACCTCTACATTTGATATTGAACTGATGGCAAGATGTTCGACAGAAGGGTTGAATGGAGAAAATGACTATGTCTTGTTGGATAGGAATGGATGTCTGATTAAAATAATAAAGACATTGTGGAAGGTGTCAGGAAGATCTTGCTTGTTGTTTGTGAACTTTATCAGGGGTCTGTTTCACAAAGCAGGATTACTGAGTCAGCTGGACAACTGCTCTGAGTAAAACCCAGAACCCTCCCAAATGTGGAACATTGACTGAAATAAAAAGAGCTGTTCCAGGATTTACTTGGCACGGTGGTCCAGCGAACTCAGTAATTCTGCTTTGCGAAATACCCTCAGAACCGGGGGAACCGCAGAGGAATTCAGAGGAAGAGGAATTTCAGAAGAATTTCAGAACCGCAGAGGAATTTCTACATCAATATCAATATCAAACAAATGTCCCTCGACATGAAAAAGATACAGACAGGCACCTTCCAATTGCTTTTGTTTATTGTTAGATTCATACTTGATGTGATGTGAATGTTGTATGACATGTTCCTAATACGGTAGAATGTATTAGCCTATTCTATGATGAGTGAATCATCCATTAAGTGTTTCAAGGGAAAATAGCATTAATAACCGTTCACTGAATTTCAGTTTGCAATGTTTCATTATATTTAGGCTAAATGAGTATAATTGCTTTTGTTGCAAAACCTAGAAATAGCGTCAAATGATGATTGCATACCAATCACCCTAATTATCTTTTGTTGAGTCATTTGTACAGTGGATTTTCTTTCAGTATTGCTATTGATTTTGAACCCATTTATACGAAGTCAGAATTAGGGTCCCATAGACCATGACCAGTAGTACGATCCAACTTTTTAAATAAACTCATTCATTCGTTCAGAAAGGAGATTACTGTGATTAAAAAACAAAAAACTTTATAAATGCATTTTTTCAATTAAAATTATTTTCAGCAATTCAAATGACTAAATTAATCAATGGGTTAGCCTTACTGAGAACGAGCCCACAGCCCCCAACCAACCCCCGACTTTCATCTAAAGTTAGGTACCAGTGCTGGTTTATAGATATGCCATGGTCTATCATCACAGATTAATCACCGCAGAATTCAAAATGATCTTAGATCCAGACGGATCTATTTTTCAGGCCCAAAAATGAATGCTCTGCAAATACAACGCAGACTATTTCTACACGAAAAATCCCTTAAACCTATTCAACCAGGTGACGAATCAGAAATCGAAAGTCTGTCAGCAAAAAAACGTTACCAAAATTTTCAAAGCATCGCAACATCCACAAGTACAAGAATAAGCACATATCACCAGCTGCTGCTAATAACTGAAGTCCATGGAAATGGCAGTACTGTCATAAACATTTAAGCAAATAATAACTTTATAAGATAAGATGGCGTATATAGTATATTATATTATTTGCACTAGTGTAATAGCATATGCAATCAAAATAATTATTTTTAATATTCTTCATGAAGTCATGACCCATAAGCCATCTTTTTTATGTGTGTCGTCTGATGTCATCTGCAGTGCCTCCTCATTGCATTACATGAATGGCATTTGGCTGATGCTTTTATTCAAAGCGACTTACAGTTGATTTGACTAAGCAGGAGACAATCCTCCCCTGGAACAATGCAGGGTTAAGGATCTTGCTCAAGGGCCCAACGGTTGTGCGGATCTTATTGTGGCTACACCGGGATTAGAACCACCGACCATGCGGGTCCCAGTCATGTGCCCCGCAAGGCTGTACAACATCCAGAGAATCCGACCCTTTCTCACCACCTACTCCACTCAGCTCCTTGTTCAAGCAATGGTCCTGTCCCACCTGGACTATTGCAATTCTCTGCTGGCTGGCCTTCCAGCATCTGCCATCAGACCCCTACAACTGATCCAGAATGCTGCAGCCCGTCTGGTATTCAATATTCCCAGACATTCACATGTCACCCCCCTGCTCCGCAACCTCCACTGGCTGCCTGTTATGGCTCGCATCAAATTTAAAACTTTGGTGCTCGCATACCAGGCAGTTAAATGATCAGCCCCTGTATATATTCAATCCCTTAATAAGACTTCAACAAGACCCCTCCGTTCTGCCACTTCGTGCCGTCTGGCGCCTCCTCCTCGCCACACCTGCACTTCACGCTCACGACTGCTGTCTGTCCTGGTCCCACGGTGGTGGAATGACCTCCCGGTGGATGTCAGAACGGCAGAGTCTCTGACCTCCTTCAAGCGCAGACTGAAGACCCATCTCTTCAGGCTACACCTTTCCCTCCCCAACTCACCACCATGATTAGCCTTAGACTGTAATGGCACTTATGTATAGATTGTATAGATATTGTTACTTGTATAGGTATTGTTATTTTTTGTATTCTAGCTGCAATTGTGGTATGCTAGTTTGAAAGTTGATTGTACTCTTAAAGGGTTCTGATTTTCTGCATGTTTACACTAGGACTCGGAACTATACTGTCCTCTCAGGTCCTCTTTGCACTTGTTCTTGTGTTTAATTTGCACTTTGTTGTACGTCGCTCTGGATAAGAGCGTCTGCTAAATGCCACGTAATGTAATGTAATGTAATGTAATGTGCCTAACCTTAACCACTACACTACAGGCTGCCCTTACACGCCTTTGCAGTTACAGTAATGAAAGTGAAAGGATAGCTCCTGCTGAAAATGCATAAAATATGTTTTATCATATGCTGCACCCCATTGACCATACTCAGGAGCGACATGGCTCTGGCAGTAAGAGCAGTCGTCTGGCAGTTGGAGGATTGCCGGTTCGATCCCCCGCCCGGGCTGTGTCGAAGTGTCCCTGAGCAAGACACCTAACCCCCAAATGCTCCTGATGAGCTGGTCGGCGCCTTGCATGGCAGCCAATCGCCATTGGTGTGTGAGTGTGTGTATGAATGGGTGAATGAAAAGCATTAATTGTACAGCGCTTTGGATAAAGGCGCTATATAAATGCCAACCATTCAGGACAATTAGTGGCGATTTGACCACATATATTTATGTTTCTCTGTGGTATAGTTAACTCCATCTTGCAAGGTATTTGAGGTATGTTGGCAAGCTAGCTATTTTTTTTAATGTCATTCCTCCTCCATGAGAATGAACACCATGATAGACTTCTCATTTAAGTAACAAACTATACTGTAGCTGTTTAGTAAGCTATACTGTAGCTAATTATAAAAAGTAAACTACAGTTGCTAGCATTGGTGTATGTGAACATCAGGTCAGATTAGGCCAACCATTGAAGTGGGTACCGGAGACATAGCCTCTTACAGGCCACTAAGGTTCTGCTGTCAGACTGCTAGATAAATATCTCCTCAGCTGGATAGAACTATCCATTTTCATAGACAGAAACTGCCCAGTCACCTACTATACCTAGTCTTCTAGTTACAGTAGACACTCTGGTAAGTTACTGTAAATGTTAGTCAGCTAGATTGCTTGGTCAGCTTGTTTGTTCGTCAGCCAGCGAGATAGTCCGGTGTGTCTTAAATGGTTGGCATTTATGGTCTTGCCTGGGCAGTGACACATTTCCCAATTCAAAAACACAAACTTTAATACTTTATTGTCCGAGGCTTAATTTTGTGTTTGGTCATCATCCATCAGCACAAATATTCACCAGGATATTCAGGTGCCAATCACATTACATACAGTAGTGTTTGGGCACCTCTGGTCAAAAATCTTTTATAATTAATATCTGAACAGTGAACAGAAGCGAACCTGACCTCTAAATGGTACAATGTTAAAACTGGAGACATTTCTTCAAAATAATTTTGAAAAAAAGGAAAAAGTCCCTGTGAAAGTTTGTTAACCTTCTCAGTTAGTACTTTGTAACTCCTCCTCAGGCGACTATAACAGCTTGTCAACGCCTCCTATAGTCAGTTCTCGCTTTTGGAATTTCTCCCCATTCTTCCTGGCAGAACACCTCTAACTCAGAAAGATTATTTTCAATAATATTCAAGTCTTGGGACTGTGGTGGCCATTCCAAAACCTTCATCCGTCTTTCCTGGAGGTACTTCATGGTTGATTTCGAGGTATGCTTTGGAATATCCCACCTCTCTTCAACTTCAATGTCTGGACTGACCTTTGAATATTGGCCTCTGGAATTTCTTGATATTTGGTGGAATCCATTCTTCCTTCCACTCGCACAATATTTCCTGCTGCCCCACAACCCCAAAGCATAATGGATCCACCTGCATGCTTCACAGTTGGCAAAGTCTTCTTCTCTACAAAGGCTGCACCCTTTTTTCTCCAAACATATCATCTTTGGTGATGGCCAAAAAGTTTTGTCAGTCCAAAGCACATTATTCCAAAAGGCTTTGGGCTTTTCAATGCTTTCTTTGGCATACTTCTCCCTCACTTAATTTTGTGCTGAGGTCGTTCTTTCTGGCAACTCTGCCATGTAGGTCTTTGTTGTTGAAAGTATGTTGTATTATTGTTCTGTAAACAGCTAGACCTGTGTTTGCTACTCTTTTTTGCAGCTCTTTTGCATGGTGCTTCTGAGCATTTCTCATCAGGTCTCTGCCTTGACTTCAACTGCTACGTTTATCCTCCATTTTCTAACAATGGTTCTGGCAGTGGAAATAGGTAGTTTGAAACATTATGACATCTATCCTTCTTGGTGGAAATGAACCATCTTTATTCTGAAATCCATGGACAACTGTTTAGAGGAACCCATGGGTGTTAACACCAGACAGAACAGCCTCTGCAGTTGGATATTTTAGTCATGTAGTTACTTCAGGATAAAAAGTTCAGCCCTGGAATTATATTCACCTGACTCATTGAAGCCCTAACGAGTAGAACAAATCACCTGGGTCTGGGCCTTAGTAATCATCTTTTTAAAAAGTAACAAAGAATAATCCAAAAGGGTTCCCAAACATTTGCACAGGTCCTTTTTCCTGTTTTTTTTTATAAACAGTAAAAAAATAAAAAGACATTCTTGTTTTAGAATTTGCAGAAGGGTCTCATATTCACCTCTGTACCATTTAGAGTTAGAGAGGTTTGCTTTCGATCACATACACAGCTTCATTGTAACAGACATTTAAACCAGGGGTGCCCAAATTTTTGCACCCCACTGCACAGTAATACCATGCAAAGAAAATGAATATTTCCTTCAGGTGTCTAAAAGCATGAACCTGTGTAATCATACAGTTGGCTCACACTATGAGACGTTCGGGCTGATCACAGACACAGAAGCCCTGCAGTGCGTGTTTGTGCACTGGGTGTTCCTGCTCCACCTCTTTGGCTTTGGCCTTAAATGATTTCCCCCCCACCCACCTACCCCTTCATGCACCCAGCAGGTGACCCTTGACACAGACTGTCTGACACCCAAACAACTAAATAAATAACCAACGAGAGTCTCTCACCAGTGGAGTTTAGACTGTGGCGGTTGAGTTGTTTATAAACATTAGGTTCAGCAGTGCCTTGTTATTAGTCTATGAATGGTGTTATTGTTGTTGTTGGGTACGTTCTATTTATTGTGTTTTTATTTCCCGCCACTGCTGTCTGCTGTCTGCTGAGCTTTAAGTGCACATCCCTATTTGTGCAACAGCTGGATCATTAACACACAGAGATGAGAAAAAAAAAATCTCAAATTGAGAAGAGGGCACAACCACTTTAAAGTGTCTGGCAACACTGGTGAAAATTTCCCAAAAAAGCTATTATGTGTAAAAGTACACAGGCAAGTGAGAAAAGGTAGCTTCCAATTCACAAATAAGCAGAACAACAAGAATACCTGACTCAGACACGAGCAGACTTGTAATTGCACTCACAGGTAAGGGTGACTCGAATATTCATAACAACCATACACAAACACAAAAACAGTGCATGCACTCATCCAGGAACAAATGCGCACAGAGAAGAAATAAAACGAAAAGTTTGTTACGAGATATGAGACACTCACTATTTGTTGGGGTCGGTTCCTGACCAAGATCCACGGTCCAGTCAAAACGTGAAACGGCAAAAGGAATGAATGACAGGGACTGTCACTGCAGTCCTGGAATCAAAGAGCACTTAAAAAGGCCCCAGTTCAACTCACTGACTGCTGTTTCTATTGCAGAGTCGTCTGCGTTGTGCAGATCAGGGACTCCCACTGACACTCCCTCAGTCTCTGGTGTCTGATTCTTTTCTGCCTCTCTCTCTCTTTCTCTCTCGCTGTACCAGAGAGACCCAGGCCTGCCCTCGCTTCTCAGTTAAGCTCTCCCTCGCTCTCACAAGCTTTCATCGCCTCTACTTGTTACGAAACTACACGCCCCCCCCCCCCAGTCCTCGTGTCCAATCAGGTCCCGCCTCTGCCAGAGAGAGCAGAGCGCCAGGATTTAAAGTGAGAGAGACGGACACGGGAGAGAGAGAGAGGGAGGGAGGGAGGGAGAGAAGGAAAGAGTGAGAGGGAGAGAGTGAGGGGGGGAGGAGAGAAGGAAAGAGAGTGAGGGAGGGAGGGAGAGAAAGACAGGTGGGAGAGAGAGAAGGGGGGAAAGAGTGTGAGGGGGAGAGAGAGAGAAGGAGAGAGAGACAGACACGAGAGGGAGAGAGGGAGGAGAGAAGGAAAAAGAATGAGAGGGAGAGAAGAAGAGAGAGAGGGAGGGAGAGAGTGAGGAACAGAGGGAAAGAGAGGGAGGGAGGGATAGAAAGAGAGGAAGGGAGGGAGAATGAGGGAGACATTATTTCCTGGTGGGAGGCATTATTTCCTGGTGGACTGTGGCCAAGAGAGAAATTGAAAACAAAATATAAAAACAATTAATGGCCTCATGATCGTTGCAAGAAAATCTTCAAAACCAACCCTTTGTCTGATTTATCTGCCAGCGGCTTTACATTAATTGTATATTCTCTTGAAAAAAAAAGTACAAAAGTATTTGAAGATGAAAGTGTTGGCCGGCTTTGGATTATTGTTTTTATCAAAGAACAATCCAAGGTCTTTTAAGAGATTTAAAATAAGTATGAAGTTGGTCTTTATTTGATTTAAAGCATAATATTGGGGAATATTGGCCGTGGAGAGGAAAGACAGAGATATTAGGCTGGATAACTAGATAAACACTGGCTGTGAACAGATCACACCACACAACAACACAAAGGGGAGAATGAAAAAAATGATCATCTTAAACAAATATGTCTACAGAGTACAATGGAGGAGGACAATAAATAGACAGAGACTAATTGTGAAATCTGGGTACAGAACATTTTGTGTTATACATATTTTCTTGCAGTATATGAGGAGACAAAATAATGCCATTTATCTGAAAGAATTACATTACATGACTTACAGTTGATTAGACTAAGCAGGAGACCATCCTCAAATCATGCAGGGTTAAGGGCCTTGCTCAAGGGCCTAACGGCTGTGCAGATCTTATACCGGGGATCGAACCACCGGAATTGCGAGTCCCATTCATGTACCTAAACCACTACGCTACTCGCCGCCCTAATAAGAATAAGGAAAGGTAAGTCACGGCCAACAAACAGTTGTATATGCACTGCACTTTAAGGGGGGGGGGGGGTATTCAACTGCAGTCCTGAGGGGAGAGCCTATGTACTGTACTGGGTTTTTGTTCCAACCAATTACCTCTTTTGGCAGCTCTAGAAGCTACAGTATGCTGGTTCACTCAATGTATTTGTGTATAGTGAAATCTTTAGGATGCAGCTGGTGCTTAGGCAAATGTCAGATGAAGATGCGATTGATCGGGCTAGTGAAGTAGTGAAAAGCAGAAGTTGGCACAAAACAGACACCTGTTACATGCCATGTCTCAGAAGCATAGCCCTCACTTTTTCCCCCTCCTTATCCAGTCTTGATAACGTGGGAGAACACTTCAAGGGAACAACCTGATATTGCATCACAACCTTATCTCAAGTCCTTTCCTCTGAATGAGCACGATTTGAAGCATATTTGTGACAAGTGCCCTCAAAAACGTAGTGGAATCTGAGATTAAGAAATCAAGGGGCAAAAACAGCCAGACAATGGCTCTGATTAGATCCAGCAGTGAGCTGTTCACATGTGAGTTTGTGTCAATTGTTTTTGAGCGTTTACCTACCTGCATATTTGCGCAACCTTGTTGTGAACAGAGACGGTTGTGTAAGAATAATAAAAATGTGAAACGTGCTTAAATTTGTTGTTCAAAGTGAAGAACAAAGTTTAGTGCAGACTAAGCAGAGGGCAATGTTTCCGTTGATTTCAAAACGCATTGGCCCATTTCCCCCCTTCCCTTTCCACCTAGAAATGCCAAAAATTCACATTCATTAGAAGGCTTCATTCAAAAGGTCAGGAAGCACAGATTGCATGTATATATGCCACCCTCAATCACTCTCTCCTTTGCTTCTGTTTTCTGGCCTTGGAATTAAGTCTCTCTGTTCATTTGTTGTTTTTATATAACAGACAGACAGTCTGACTGGACTGAGACCTGACATTCTACTCTCAGTGCTTCCATTAAATGGCTTTTTTATATAGCGCCTTTATCCAAAGCGCTGTACAATTGATGCTTCTCATTCACCCATTCATACTCACACTCCCACGCCAACGGCTATTGGCTGCCATACAAGGCACCAGCCAGCTTGTCAGGAACATTTGGGGGTTAGGTGTCTTGCTCAGGGACACTTCGACGCACCCAGGGCGGGATCAAACCGGCAACCAATATGAAGCCTGTCAGACGACTGCTCTTATCGCCTGAGCTAATGTGTCCCTTTAGTAGTCTTTTAATTATCTTTCCTTTTACCTTCCCCACATTCTCAATATGGGGGGTGAAATGTTCCAAACCACCACTCAATCAATTGTTCGGCAAATCCAAAATACGTTATGTATACTCTATGTACGTTGCTTGATAGATTATACGATTTAAAAACAGACTGTTGACGAGGTGCAGTAAGGAGAGCTGTGCCTACTACTGGTTCATGATGAGTCAATTGAACTGGATTTAAAAAGAAGCTGAAATGCAGTATGCAGGTTTATCTCAATCCTTGAGTTTTTAAGAGATGAGGGTGAAAAGGCAGTGGTACCAATGAATGTTGTACGTCTCTGTTCCTACATGGAACAATCAGCCTTTCAGTTAAAACTGAAAAAAGCAGATAGACTGCTTAAAACTTGAACACATAGTTCAGTTTCAAATAACATCTATAATATGTGGGCTCCCCATAAAGTTATACTGTGTAAGACTGAGTGGCTTACACACTGCATTGTTGAAACTTGAAACAGTAGGTTAAAACAGGTGTCATTTACAGTAGTATGCTAATGGTTATTAACTTGTGCATGAATAGCTGTGCAGTAGGTAACAGTACAAATGATAGGATAAAATTATTGTAGTTTGCTGGAGAATGTACTATTTATTTGGGGGTTAAACTAAAAATCCTCAAACTGTCTTGTCTGCAAGTCTTTGATGTTAATGTACAACAGCAACCAACAGTTAGCTACAAACAGGGCTGAACCTATTCTGAAGTAACTAGTAACTATTCATTCATTCAGTCATTCATTCATTCATTATCCTAACCTACTTATCCTGAACAGGGTCGCAGGGGGGCTGGAGCCTATCCCAGCATACATTGGGCGAAAGGCAGGAATACACCCTGGACAGGTCGCCAGTCCATCGCAGGGCACACACACCATTCACTCACACACTCATACCTACGGGCAATTTAGACTCTCCAATCAGCCTAACCTGCATGTCTTTGGACTGTGGGAGGAAACCGGAGTATCCGGAGGAAACCCACGCATGCAAACTCTACACAGAGAGGCTGACCGGGATTCAAACCCAGGACTGCTACCCACTGCTACCCACTGCACCATCCGTGCCGCCAACTAGTAACTAATGCCTTCTAAAGTATCCAACTGCAGTGGCTGTTCTGACTAGTGTTAACGACCATGGGTTCCTCTAAACAGTTGTCCAAGGATGTCAGAATGAAGATGGTTCATTTCCACCAAGAAGGAGAAGGCTGCAAAAAAAACTTTCTCAATGTACCAATTTCCGCTGTCAGAAACATTATCAGAAAATGGAAGATAAATGGAACAGTTGAAGACAAGGCCTGTTTTCAGACAGATTAGAGACCTGGTGAGAAATGCTCAGAATAACTCGCACATCACTGCAAAAGAGCTGCAAAAAAGAGTAGCAGACACAGGTCTAGCTGTTCTCAGGAAAACAATATAACGCACTTTAAACAACAAAGGCATATATCCACAAACACATATATCCACATGTATCCTCCACTGGCAGAACCTGCAGGTTCTTCCTCTATAATATACGCTGCATCCGTCATCTCCTGATGGAGAAAGACACCCAGCTCCTAGTCCCGGCGCTCGTCATTTCCCGCCTGGATTACTGCAACTCCCTCCTAGCCGGTCTCCCTGCTTGTGCCATCAAGCCCCTCCAGCTGGTCCAGAATGCTGCAGCCCGCCTGATCACCAGTCAGCCCAGGTCGGCTCATGTCACCCCGCTCCTCATTGGCCTCCACTGGCTTCCTATTGCCGCATGCATCCACTTCAATGCGCTAGTGTTGGCATTTCACTTTTCATACAACCTTTAATTGTAAAAAGTAATCTTGCTTTAAAATCTGAGGAAATGTGTTATGTTTAACGTTGTACCATTTAGAAGTCAGGCTCGCTCCTGTTCACTGAGATATATATATTTTTGGACGAGGGGGGTCCAAATCTTTGCACACTGTAGTTGGTAGCTGAAATATTGAAACAAATAAAAAAAATGTATCATGCATATTGAGCTATTGTGTATTCGTTTTCTTTCTTTTTATGCATGGAGCCTATATATTGATACTAGATTGAGTATACTCTAGACCAGAGGTGGGCAAAGAGGGCAGTATCCATTTCTGGATTTCATACCAGCTTCTGGCCTTAATGACATAATTAACCTTTTATGTCATCTGACATTTTAGCTACAGTACATTTCTTGATGAATGACAGCCGAAGTCTGCTCTTGTGTCCCCCGGTTTTACTGTGATCTAATCTTTGAGTGAACCAGTGCATGCAGCCAATTAGTTCATTTAGCCTGAGTAATTGGTGGAAACAAAAACCTGCATACACTCCGGCCCTCCAGGACCAGAATTGCCAACCCCTGCTCCAGACATTGTGTCCTCAATCCATATGGCCAATTAAACTCTTTAACAGTTAATTAAATTAAACACAATTAAATTGGAGAAGGACTATGCTAAGGACTGCTGATATCATAAAAGCCACTTCACAGGAAACCCGCTTCTGATTCAGTCTAGGAGTCACAGTTGTGAACAAGACACCTAACCCCTAAATGCTCCTGATGGGCTGGTTGGTACCTTGCATGGCAGCCAATCACCATTGGTGTATGAATGGGTGAATGAGAAGCATCAATTGTAGAGCATTTTGGATAAAGGCGCTATATAAATTCCAACCACTTACCATTCAATTGTGGACCACACATACACTTGTGCTTACCTGGGCCTGATCATCAGTGTGTCTGAAAACTTAAAATGGCCACAGCAGATTCAAATGCAAGTGCAGTCTATGTATACACAAACATAATGTTAGCCAATCCTCACCCAAACAATGGTTCAGCGACTCTGAATTGCATTTTGTGGAGTACAAGCTCCTTCCGTACCAAAATTATTGTATATTTATGGTCACTCTAGGTCTCCCACACAATGGGGTGATTATCGCTGTGTAATAACAACATTTTCATTCTATTGCTGGTCAGTGGGACTTTCCACACAGTCTCTAACGTTGTCACACATAATCCTTCCCTCCTGTTGCCCAATTCTGTCCAATTTTGGTCACACACGTGATGCACTGAAGCTGTCTATCCATATCTTTAAGTGCCTTTTAAACGATCAGTGCAATATGTGAGTCCGTCATTCACAAGTTTCTGGCTGTTTGTTTCCTGTTTGTGTCACACCTCTCTTGAAGACGACTGCAGAATGAGTTCACATGGAAACCTGTCAGGCACGCCCTAACGTACGTCATGTGAGTCATTTTGAGCGGTAATAGTGGTAGTAGAAATCTAGGCTAAACCAAATTGCCAGCGATATTGATGTGTGAATTTTTGGCCAGTAGGCCACTACTGGATCGGCATAGTGTACATTTAAGCTCCGTTATCCCCTGTTCTTATCTTTTTAAAGTGCAAACATTGAATCATTTAGCTGGCAATATACATTCATAATCAAACCCCAAACAATATGCGTGCAAATAGACTGCCTACTATTTAAATCCTTTTACCTTGATATAGAGCAGCCTCCAAGCAAAGCGATAGACTTACTTGAGGTTGTGTCTTCTGTTTTGGCTCTGGAAACCCTTTTTACCTGTCTCATTTAGAATGCTTTAACACAGGGTCGAATGTTTTTCCCTCCAATGCTTTCAGTCTGCTCAAGGTAAGTCGTTTTTTTTTTCCTGCCCAGTTTTAAGTGGTGTTCAAAGGCTGAACAAATCGGCAAAGGTTTTACCTTAAAGGCCGGGGAAGGGGCCTATTCTGCAGCCACCTAGCCTCTGGCGACCAGGTGAAAGAGCTGCCCCTTCTGGGTTTCTGACAGTTTAGTTCATATGGCTTTGAACTGTTCTGCATGTTCCCCGCTTGCTTCACCCCCATCTCATCACCTGTTGCCATTTGTTTTCACTACATTACATTACATTACATTACATTACATTACATTAATTACTCTTATCCAGAGCAACGTACAGTTGATTAGACTAAGCAGGAGACAATCCTCGCCTGGAGCAATGCAGGGTTAAGGGCCTTGCTCAAGGGTCCAACGGCTGTGCAGATCTTATTGTGGCCACACCGGGAATCGAACCAGCGACCTTGCGGGTCCCAGTCATGTGCCTTAATCACTACGCTACAGGCTGCCTTTCCGCTTATTTGCTTAGCTGAAGATGGGTTGATATTCCCATGATGTCCTTAATTGGATGTGAGAGAGAGAGAGAGAGAGACACACACACATACACACAGACAGAGAGAGAGAGAGAGAGAGAGAGATGGTGGCAGAGAGAGGAAAGGAGAGATGGATGAGAGGATGGTTAAGAAGATTTAAGTGAAGCTTTATGGGAATATGTCTCGGGGAGAGATAATTAGGAAAGAGTGAGCGAACAGGGAGTGCAGAAGCCCAAACTGTCCCCTACGGCCGTATTAATCAGCTCCTTTTGTTCGCCAGAACCCAAACCTGCCACATGGAGAGTTTTTGCAGTGCAGTGAGAGGTGACTCAGACGAAGGGAGGTTACCGTAACTTGTCGTCCTCTGAGCATCATCTAAGGCAGGGGTGTCAAACTGGGCCGCAGTGTCTGCTGGTTTTTCGCGGTTTCCTTTCAGTCAGCAGTCAATTAAGACCTCGAGAACAAGGAGTGTCGATTCTGTGGCCGATCATTGACTTTAAATGAACCACGGGGTTTTGAGGACAACCCGAAAACCAGCAGACACTGCGCGACCCCTCCAGGACTGGAGTTTGACGCCCCTGATCTAAGCTATACAGCAAGGCAGTGGCAGAGATATAGGCGGTGTAGCTGGACTGGGGCCCATGGTCTGGGAGAGCCTGTGACTCATATGGAGACCTTGCTCTCTTTAAAGAGAGGCCATTAGTTATAGTAGGTATAGCTACTGTTGTTGCTTGCATATGGCGGGACCCATTGGTTATGATGAGGAACTGTTTGACCAGTACTGGTAAGAGAACCTGGTTTGGGCTAATCTTGTTCCAGAGAGTCTTTACAAACCGTCGATAATAACACTCTTTTTTCAGCTCGCTGGCTTAAGACGTTTTATGTTGTGGGCAAAACTATTCAACTGTGTGCAAAGAGGGCGTGTTTCTCGACAGTCTGATCATAATCTAGATCATAAACTCTCCCGGTTTTGTCATTCTAAAGGAGGAATCCTTGACTTGAAAATCTCGCTGAAAATGATGTCAGTCAATTACAAACATTCCAAACCCTATACTAAATCCAGGGGCAGTCAGGGGTCACCTGCTATCTGTCTGGACATTGGTCATTCTCCTCACACACAAGTATAGCACACGTAGTGCAAGTGGACATTTGTAACTTGGCACTGAGAGCAATGGGGGCAGATGAAGTAGACTGTTCAAACTCAGTCTTTCCTGCCAGCTGGAGCAAGTTGTACTCTTTCTGCCCTTTTTTAATTTTTTTTTACGACTGTTGCAAAACCGCTTGCTCTCAGAGTTTGTTTCTGTTAAAGGCTAAAAGCTCCGCCTACTGTCTTTCTTTTTCTATTGGACACGGAAATAGGTGGTGCTTTGACATAAGCCTCCTGTGATACATAACCAAACGTTTTGAGAGAGAATGTGGGGGTGTGTGCTTGAAAGTAGTGGTCTTCACAGCCTCGGCAATCTCCCTGTCTAACCGGGGCTCCAGGTTAAGGCAATTTCAACTTGCAGTTTACAGGTTTATGGGGGTGGGCTGTAGCCTAGCGACTAAGGTGCTTGACTGGGACCTGTAAGTTTGTTGGTTCAAGCTCCGGTGTAGCTACGATAAAATCAGTGCAGTTGCTGGGCCCTTGAGTGAAGGCCCTGGAACCCCACATTGCTCCAGGAAAAATTGGCCCTTGCTAAGTCTTATCAACTGTAAAATTAAGAACAGACTCTTTACATTTAATCTTTAGGCATTTAGCTGTCAGCTGACATTTTATGCGAAACATGCAGTAAATAAAAGTGCATAAATAAAAGCCCCTAGGTCCGTAAATAGCCAACATTCCAAGAGTGCAATGGTTGGGCGTTCACACTGGCAATTGGTAATCCTTTGCCACTGGAATTAAATTAATGTGGAAGGGAATGGTAAAGGCATGGGGGGGGGTGGGGGGGTGGAGGAAATAGGATAAATAGGACACAATATGGAATACAGGAATGAGCGAAGACAACAAGTGAATTGAAGTATGACCATCATCGATGGTTTATAAATTTTTAAGCTTTTTTCCTAAAATTTGATTTGGATCTCTCACACTGAGGGACTGGCACAGGCTCGGTGACATCATTCCCAAGACTTTTACAAGCAGCCTGTGTTATATTTTCACATTATGCGGTACAAGTTTTATGAAAATTAAATTAGATTTATTCTTCGATATATATCCCTCTGTGTGCTCGAGGGAATTGGTTTCTGTGCGGCAGTGTTTGTGGAAAATAAAGTATGCTGCCTGAGATACCAGAGTCAGTTGTCTCTGTTCCAAACCTATTAAGTGTTACCATGACAACAGAAATGGTATGCAGTGTGGGATATAGGCACAGAGTTACGATACCACACACAGAATTGAAATTTACAGGACAGTGCTTGGTACAATTTCTATCCAAGTGCATTTTGTCCTGAGTTAAGTGAGTAACTACTATCTGTGGATACAGTCGTTGTTCAGTATTAACGTATGACCACTGGACATGGTGAGACGGAGTGTTACAAATGTGAAATTAACTACATTTCTGTGAATTACTTTTTTGCACAGACAGAAACAGGGTATATGGTCTAATGTGTGTACAGGTGCGACAGAGCTGTTTATGTTCTGGCGTAATCGGATAAGCAGGTATTTCACCGTCATATCCGTGTGCAGTTTTTAAAATGTACATTTCCGTAACGACCAGTGAAATTGGTAGCTCACGTGTCACCATTGAAAGGGTGTACAGTGTTTGGGGTATTGACTGCTGTTACAAATGGTTTTTTTTAAATGGCTATAATAGTCAGCATTTAATTTCCTGTGCATCACTGCAGGACAGTGAGCCATGGTCATGCCATGAAGGCAAAACCTCAACAAGTTCTATCTGCCAAAAATCCAGTACCTATTGTGATATACGATATTTTTTTTTTTAATACCATACTAAAAAAAATATTTTTTGTTTTTGTAATGACTGGAAAGATCAGACACATCAGGACTACCAAATGGCATTGCAAAGATATAACATTGAAAAATCTGAGAAATGTTCATTTCAAAACTGTGATTGTGTTTTCACAGCTTGTTTTTTTTTCCAAGCAGTGAAGCAGATGCATTGCCATTCAGTTATCAGATGAGCAAACAGAGAATACAGCACTCATTTATGTACCGTATGCGTAAACAACACTGCACATGGAGGCAAACTGAAGACTAAACATAACCAATTCTGACTAGTTTTAATAATGGAAATAAACTTCTGTTATCACCATGTTCCTATGATTAACATAAATAAAACCTTTATTCCTGCCTGGATCCCGGAGAGTCCTGCTGACTGACTCACGCACTTTATATGCTAAACTGGCCAGTGAAAAAGGGCGGCCTGTAGTGTAGTGGTCAGGGTACATGACTGGGACAGGCAAGTGTAGCCACAATATGATCCACACTGCCGTTGGGCCCTTGAGCAAGGCCCTTAACCCGGCATTGCTCCAGGGGAGGATTGTCTCCTGCTTAGTCTAATCAACTGTATGTTGCTCTGGATAAGGGCGTCTGCCAAATGCCAATAATGTAATGTAATGTAATGTAATAATGCTGAACATCGCCTGTTCAGAGAACGGCCACTCTGGGAGAAGGACTGAGGATGATCAACGCGTAAATGAAAAATAAATATTTATTTGTTTTCATAATTTCTCCACAGGTTGTTCAATGTTACAGAATGCAATGTTCTCAGGATATTAGGCACATAACAATGTATGAGGTTGAAAATTAATTTAAAAGATAAAAAAAAAATAAAAAAAATAAACTGAATTGCACAATTACTCTCTCTCTCTCTCTCTCTCTCTCTCTCTCTCTTCTATTTCTGTTTATTTTTGCTTCATAACCACACAACTGTGTGCACTACAGTGCATTATGTAATATATGTAATATATTGAATTACAAAAATAGTTAAAAAAATTTATTTTCCTAAAAAAAGCAGAACATACAAATGACAGGAGATGGCAGTGACCATTATTATAATGCAACATATTAGATTGTATAATGCATATTAAATGTAAATTCTAGTTATAATATTGATAATATGTTCAGTAAACACAATTGTATGACACCATATACAGACAACAGAACCCAAGTCTTATGTGATAATAAGTTATTTTTAAACAATTCATCTTTAAAAATATTTCTTGTAAAAGGCACAGCTGTTTCACATACTTACGGGGGACTTTATGTTTCACATAAACGTTCACAAATTTTGTTTCACAAAAAGTTCTCTCATTTCAGACGAGATTAAATGCTATTTCTGAGTATTTTTCACAGATGGATTGTCAAGTAAATTTTTTTTTAACCACAATTTTCCGAAGGTATATCATTTTTAAATTCCTAAATATGTGTTGTTTTTTAGTTCTCACTCACTACCTACAGCACATCCAACTCTGTGTCACTCCACAAAGCCTCATATTTTGGAAACTAAGCCTGCAAACGCTTTTGAGGAACCGTTTTAAAGCAAAGGTTACAGAGTGGAATAGGCTGAGCCTGCTCACCTGTTCAATACACGAGGAAGCATAGGTACTACGTGCTACTGTAGGTTATTATTTTATTATATTTGTTTGTTGGAATTTCTTAAAGACTCATATAAAGATTTTTTTTTTTTTTTTACAGAAAGACCAATGTCCTCTTTCTGTAGGAAAAAGAAAATGGCGATACTGCACTGTACTTTTCCGATAAAAAAATAAAATAAAATAAAAAATGTTTACTGGCGAAAGTAATCCACGCTGGGGACGTGCTACAAACCGGCAGAGGAAACAGATGCTGAAGGAAGTCACTGCCAGGAGATCTGGCCTTTCGGCGCCCCTGCCACGCCCAGCACCACCTTCCCGTCCGAGTTGAAGTAGAAGGTGCCGGAGTCCAGGGTCAGTTCGAAGGGGTCCCAGCTTTGATGCTGAGGCGCCAGCAGAGCGTTGGACAGCGCGTTGGACGCGGCGTTGGGGCCGGCGTGGCCGGCGGCGCCGGCGTGGTTGCCGGTGGGCTGCAGGTAGGTCAGACGGGCCTGGTTCTGGGGCAGACTCTGCGCCAGGCTGTGCGTGAGGATGGGACCCGGGCGCCCTCGCTCCCTCCAGTCCTCCTGCTGCTGCCGGTGGATCTTCATGTGAGCGTTGCGGCTCTTGATCTTGTAGAACATTCTGGGGGGGCGGGAGCGCGGACAGGATCAACACGGGAGGATTCTGAACGGGACGCCGAATTGAGCCGTGATTGGCGGGAGGATTCTGAACTGAAGGCTGAATTGAGCCGTGATTGGCGGGAGGATTCTGAACTGAAGGCTGAATTGAGCTGTGATCGGCGGGAGGATTCTGAACTGAAGGCTGAATTGAGCCGTGATTGGCGGGAGGATTCTGAACTGAAGGCTGAATTGAGCCGTGTTTGGCGGGAGGATTCTGAATTGAACGCCGAATTGAGCCATGTTTGGCGGGAGGATTCTGAACTGAAGGCTGAATTGAGCCGTGATTGGCGGGAGGATTCTGAACTGAAGGCTGAATTGAGCCGTGATTGGCGGGAGGATTCTGAATTGAACGCTGAATTCAGCCGTGATTGGCGGGAGGATTCTGAACTGAATGCTGAATTGAGCCGTGATTGGGGATACTCACTTTCCACACTGCTTGCACGGGAAGTTTGCAGCCAATGAGGGACTTTGAACGGGCTCCTCCATCGGCACCGGCGTCAAAAGAGTGTGCGAGATCGGGAACGGCTGAGAAAAACGACAGCAAGTGACAATCACAATCATCACAATCATCCGTAAAGTGGCAACACCGTTTGATTCAGTCAGCAGTCAGCAGTAACGTTTCCACAGAGCGCTTCGGGCATCAACTGGAACTAATATGTCATGTAAACACATCAGCATCAGAGGAATTATTTTTAAATATATATTTTTTAATTTTTTCACAAATTTTGGTCTAACCCAGATCTGGTTCAGCACGAAATTATTTTACCACAAGCTTGATAAGGACGGCAAACATACTGTAGCACTCTTAGGTATGTCACACTAATCACAAATAGTCAAATCTAAAACCAGCCCATTTAAAACGCACATACACCGAAAATGAGTGTTGCCATTTAAACAATGTATCTGCAAACCCAACAATCTAATGTGTTTCCAGTTCCAATATCTCAGGTAAAACTTCACGCTGTTTCAATGTTTCACTACTTTGCCCAGAAATGTTTTCTAATTTTCTATTTGCAGTGATTTGAGTTCGAGTTGAAATCGCGCTTCTTCGTAACTCATAAAATTATTTTCAAATGAAATACTAATTACTTTCCGCACTTATCTCTGCTAAGCATGAAAGCAATTCACAAGTCCTTTCATGGTCTGACTTGCTCAAATTGAAGAAACCATGAACTTGTGCCCTGGACTATATAAAGTGCGTCGCAGAGCACCAGAAAAGCAGTATAAAAAACGGCCTCAGTACTTGTTCATTTGAGTGATGTTCAGCGCTTTTGATCCCAATTCAAATCCCAGCCATTTTAACTGAATGTGATCAAGGGTACATTTATAA
>NC_083762.1:6078123-6095623 GCF_963514075.1 Conger conger | reverse complement strand
CTTCTTCTTCTTCTTCTTCTTCTTCTGCTGTATGTACATGCCAGTCCTTAATCAGAGGGAGGCCACTTATTTAAAAGGAATTGCAGTACTTTGCGTGTTCACAAGTATTCCATTTATTCCTTCCTGTTGTATCAACAGCCATTTATGTCCTAGTGACAAATCTTCAACCAGAAAAGGGTTAGGGGGACTTACACACATCAATAAGCCATAGCAGAAAACAATAAATACTGTGCACACTGAGTGTGTTGAGGAAAGCCAGGGCAGGGGTTAGTAAGAGACCGCTGAAATATGTGTCAGAATGACTGGCTTCGGGGAGAGAGGCAGAAAGAGAGAGAGAGAGAGAGAGGGAGAGAGAGAGAGAGAAAGAGAGATGGGGGGTGTTTGGAGAGTGTCCAATTCTGTGACGCAACTGTGCCACTCGGATCTAGAGATAGCAGATTGGAATTATGTGTACAGTTATGTGCTGCTACTCTGCAGTTTTGGTGCCTGTGTGACTGCGTTCCAGAGCTCCACTGCGTTCAGTCACCAGCAGTGAATGTTACATCAGCGCTGGAATTTTTACTTAAGAACATTCCACGCACATAATCTGCGACCCTGCGCCTTTAAGTGGTCTGAGGCGAAACAAAATGCGACCTCAATGCCTTTTGAGAAACCGGCGCAGAGACACGGCGAGGAGGACAAACGCACATCTGTGTATTTCTGCTCTCTGACGTTTTACGCTCTCGATTTTTCATAATTCCATAAATGATACCCCATGATGAACTATTAGACCACTCAGCGTGTCATGAAGAGAGAGAGAGAACAAAAGAGAGGGGGAGAGAGAGAGAGAGCAAGAGAAAAAGGCGGGGGGGGAGAGAAAGAGAGGGAGAGCACGCAGTGGAGAGAGAACAACTGTCTCATTAGGAAAGTCACATTCCCCAGCAAATTATTAATCAAAGAAACTGAGTAAGTGGCAGATTTTTTTAAGAGCTGTGATTCAGCTGGAGATTCTACAGATTCAGGGTGCCTTTGCGTGTCCTTTGGCATCAGAGTCATGGGCGTTATTAAAACCGGTCAAAAACACCCGCGGGCATCTGTGGTGACTCAACGAGGACCTGAAAAGTATGAAGCGAACGAGCTTCTCTGGGCCGCCCAGGCGGTACTGATGACCTCTCTGTTATTTCTCCTGCCGGTTTAAAAAGGCAGAGAGAAGCCCATGAATTGCATCTCTGCCCACTCGTCAGGATCAGACGCACCTTCAGTGACCTCCACACAGTGAAGGCTTTACATTACATCATGTTAATGGCATTTGGCAGACGCTCTTATCCAGAACGACGTACAGTTGATTAGACTAAGCAGGAGACAATCCTCCCCTGGATGCAATGCAGCGTTAAGGGCCTTGCTCAAGGGCCCTAACGGCTGTGCGGATCTTATTGTGGCTACACCGGGATTAGAACCACCAACCTTGTGTGTCCCAGTCCTTTACCTTAACCACTATTCTACAGGCTGCCCTACTTATTTAAATAAATATAATGGATTTCATGAGGCAATTTTCACTTCATAATGGGCTTCAGACTGAAAGGCTTAATGGCATTTTGCAGACACTCTTATCCAGAGCGACGTACAGTTGATTAGACTAAGGTACGTGACTGGGACCTGCAAGGTCGCCGGTTCGATCCCCGGTGTAGCCACAATAAGGTCCGCACAGCCGTTGGGCCCTTAACCCTGCATTGCTCCAGGGGAGGATTGTCTCCTGCTTAGTCTAATCAACTGTATGTCGCTCTGCATAAGTCTGCCAAACGCCATTAGTGTGATGTAACTGCCAAGTCTGTCTGTCAGGGTTTGAGCTCATAGGGGAAGTGGACAGGTGCTAATGACCTTGGCTAATCGTCCTATGGGGGGAGGGGAAGGAGGCTGAACTGGGAGTGGAGACTCGGGTTAAACTTCTGAGTTTCAGTGGGACTACAAACTGGGACACCAGTGTATGACTGGGAGCTCAGTGTGACTGGGAGGTCAGTGTGTGACTGGGAGATCAGTGTGTAACTGGGAGCTCAGTGTGACTGGGAGGTCAGTGTGTGACTGGGAGATCAGTGTATAACTGGGAGATCAGTGCATAACTGGGTGGTCAGTGTGTAACAGGGAGGTCAGTGTGTGACTGGGAAATCAGTGTATAACTGGGAGATCAGTGCATAACTGGGTGGTCAGTGTGTGACTGGGAGATCAGTGTATAACTGGGAGATCAGTGCATAACTGGGTGGTCAGTGTGTGACTGGGAGATCAGTGCATAACTGGGAGGTCTGTGTGTAACTGGGTGGTCAGTGTATGACTGGGAGATCAGTGCATAACTGGGAGATCAGTGTGTGACTGGGAGATCAGTGCATAACTGGGAGATCAGTGTGTAACTGGGAGATCAGTGTGTAACTGGGAGCTCAGTGTAACTGGGAGATCAGTGTGTGACTGGGAGATCAGTGTATAACTGGGAGCTCAGACTGTGACTGTGGGAAGGTTGCAGATTGAGGTACAGCACAGAATCGAACCCGCAGCCACCGATGGGGTTTGTGTAGGCCTTGATATCCCAGACTGCACCGCATGTTCCCCATAGAGCATGGAGGTTTCAGAGGCACATCAGATGCCGACTGGCAGATTTCTGTATCGGTAGCATTTTTTTTCTCTCGAGCCATCCATCACACAAATCTTATTTCTACCAGCCCTTCATCACAAAATTACTGTGCTTGCTTCGTGGGGAGCAGCCTGACAGATGAAAGTGAAATGTTATTCAAAAAGACTGATGGAGAGGCAAGGCATTGCAGCGATCAGACGAATGATGTAGTACGGAAAACTGACAAAAACTGAGCAAAATTGAAATGAATCTGGACAGCGTATGAATTTTATGCTAGAGCTGGGAAAAAAAATACTTCATACGTTTTTCATAGGTAAGGTCACACTGTAAAGCAGGACTGGGAAGACCCGGGGGTAAAAACCTACACAGGAAAATGTCCTTGGTTTTTCCCGATTTCCCATTCCGGACCTGACAACTGGCCTTCGTCTCCAGAGGCCGGGATTTTAGAAGTATTCCCGAGCTTCCGAGCGTAGGCTCAGGAAGGTCCCCCCGGCGTTCCGACACGGCCGTTTCTCTTTGTATTCACGGACTGACCGTGGGCGTAAAGGAGATGTTTTATCTCGTCTGCCCACCTTCCTCCCCTCCTCCCCTCCTCCCCTCCTCGCCTCCTGGTCCCTGCCCCCCCCCCCGTGCCGTCCGCGTGAATAATGTTCCTCTATCCTCGCTCACGACATGCATGCGCACATAAACGTCCGCAAAAAAGGGGGCCGGATGAAGACCTTGTCGGCCTATCAGTCACGAGATCTGTGATCTATAACATCCCTTTTTACAGGAAGCCGTTACGCGACAGATATCATTGATTGGGCTGAAAGCGCCCCGAAGTAACAGCCCTGCTATTGACCTCCTGACTGAAAGGTTATATGGTGATTGAGTGGAGGGTTATACCTCCCCGCCCACACACACCAATCCACGGGGCCACACACACACACACACGCACGCCAAGCTGCAGATTACATTTTACACGCAATACCTTTATACGGCCTATCATGTATTTTTTTTATGTATGTATATGTATATGTATATATATATGTATGTATGTATTTATGGAGTCCATTTTGTATTAAGAGCCCTGTTCTAAAAGGATACCAGAGTAGTGACAGTAGTGTCAAACCTGCAACCTGCTGATTACAAAGCCGAAAGCCCTGGACTGTCATTTAATTGTGCGAACTGAGGACTTTTTGACTTTTCGACTCATGAAAAGGCGCCCCGGTATGTGGGATGTGGATTTGCTCCTGAACTGAGCCCGTCTTTGGGAAACAGAGCCAGAATGGAGCCCTTATACGGCAGCGCAGGTTGAAACGGCAGTTTTGTGCTTACATAACAGAGAAACGCTGCTCTGTGCTGGCGCTTAGAGGGAAAGGAATAGAAAACTGTAGAGCTCTGCTTCCTTCTGCACCCACACATCCCTGTACTTCTGTGCACTAATGAGATGTGCACACACATACACGCACGCACGCACGCACACACACACACGTACATACACACACACGCACGCACGCACACACACACACGTACATACACACACACGCACGCACGCACGCACACACACACATACGCACATACACACACAAACACACAGAAATACACACACGCTCACAGGTACACACAGACACACATGCAGGTACAAGCACACACACACACCCGCACATACACACGCATGCACACACACTCACACACACACAGAAATACACACGCTCACAGGTACACACAGACACACACGCAGGTACAAGCACACAGGCACACACACACACATACATACACACACACAGACACACACACACATACACAGACCCACAATGCAAAATTCTCCTGTCTCTATGCACTATGTTTGATATCCTCCTCTGTATGTGAAGCCAGCGTATGTCTCCGTCTGTACGCCTTGTTTTTCGGACTCGAGGTTACAGTAGGGACCACACACCTTTCACTCGGGCTAATTACACTAGCAGCGACGGCTCGGGTAACAGCGTCACTGTCGGTCTCAGCTGAAACAGGCTTGTTAGCGCGTGGGCCGGTGAGTACCTGGGCAAACTGAGGGAAGAGCATCGGGCTTTTCTGCTACACTACTCCTGCTCTTTCAGGTATACTACTCCTGCTCTTGTTCACAATCGATGAATCCTCCTAGAATCAAGATGGAAAAGGCAGTCTGTCTGATGGTGATGGTTTGTACCTCTCTCTCTCTCCCTCTCTCTCCCTCTCTCCCTCTCTCTCTCTCTCTCTCTCTCTCTCTCTCTCTCTCTCTCTCTCTCTCTCTCTCTCTCTCTCCTCCAGTGCGACTTCATGACTCCATCTCAGAGGAGGGACACCACTACCTTATCTTTGACCTGTGAGTCCGCCTCTTCCTTGAATTATTTGAACGACTGTTTTTTAATAACCCATTGTTTATTAGCAGATCAATGTGTAATATTGCATTCTCTCTGTGAATCCCACAAGGTCAGCTCAGTCGCGTTTTACGTTATTCTACCCAGGGCTCCAGTGCTAGGCGCAGATGACATGCAATAGGTGTTTGCCATGGGCGCCATTTGTCTTGAGGGGTGGGTCAATAAACACCAAAATAAAATGCACATGTTGCTGTGGTGTGGGTTGTTGATGAAGCTGCAGGTTCGACCCCCGCTGGCCTCCGTATAGAGACATCCAGCAGCTGACATCCCAGGTCATGACCACCCACCCCCCCCCCCCCCCCCGCCCCGGGCCCCCTGTGAGCCGTCCAATTACACAGATCGATGTTGTTTCCTAGCGCCCACTCACAGTGGCCTGTCCGGAGTAAATCGATGTGCTCCTTCCCGCTGGAAGGGGGATCTCCCCGGCGCGTGAGCGGGGGCGGGTGGCGGGGGTTTGGAAGGGGGGGGGGGGTCCTCGCCTCCTCGCGGTGTCTGAGGGATGGAAGGAGGCGTTCCAGCCAGCCTCTCTTATCTCATCAGCGTGGCTGTCGCTGATGACTGGAGCGACAGCTTTCGGGTAGTTACGCTGTGAAAAACAGGAAGGGCAAAAAAAAAAAAAACACAAACCAGGCACAACAAAGCCAGATGGCCTGCAGTCGCCCGAGTCGGATATCGCTCCGCTGACGTCTGCCGTCCGCCCGACTGCTGCCCTCGGACGGGCTAAGCCCCACTCCGCTGGTAACAGCGCCAGCGCCATTTTCTGACCTGTTTTTGTTATTTTTGTCAATTTACAACCCCCCCCCCTCCCCCTTTTTCCTTCCGACACACTTTCAAAATGACAGTGATGTTACAGGATTAAGAACACCACCTGCTGTAGCTACCTCAGATTTCTATTGTGTTTTTTGACACCGATTAAAAAAAAGAAAAGAAATTTGTTTTCCACTCAGTTTAAAATCATGGCATTGTACTGTGACAGGACAGTTCCTATTGCTCCCAGCTGTGTGTTTCATTTACCTGGAAAAAGACTTAAGCTCCTTCAGCAATGCTTAGTATTGTCAGACCTATTTAATGTGAGTTTTTGCAGTATAAAAAAAATATTATTTCTGTTTCAGTGTTTGTTTGTTTTTTTCTCCGAGTTTTTGTGATGAAGGATATTTTTGATATTTACAGACCTTTTTGACAATGTACTCGCTGTTGCTGGTACAGGAAATCCATGCGAATCGGAGTAAGGTCAAAAACTGTTTGGGTCAATGAAACACATACACTACAAAAATGATGTGCTGCAATATCAAAAATCCACAGAAAGTAATTGATCCCTTTAAAGGTACAATTCAAGGGTCAACACCCTCAAACCACAGTACTGCTTATCCCTCCTGACGATGAACTTATTTTATCTTGGATTTGTGTGGGTTTGAGTGTGTGTGTGTGTGTGTGTGTGTGTGTGTGTGCATTTGTGTGTGCGTGTATTTGAGTGGGTTTCAGTGTGTGTGTGTGTGTGCGTGCAAGTGTGTGTGCGTGTGTGTTTCACTGTGTGTACCTCCCCTCACCCCCAAAAGGGTTGACATCCCCATGTGACTCACACTGGTGTCTGACCAATCAAGTGATTCATCCTTTTTGAAATGCTGAAATGTAGCAATAACAATGAGGCGCTCTTGTCCGCACGAGGACCACTTCAAAGCGCCTCTCGTTCCCTTCACTGGACAAAGATCTGAACATGGGGACATGGGGCTCAGACGCACGGAGAGACGGTTTAAATTTCACTCCCTGAAGCGGTGAGACATTACGCTCGGTCTTTATGAAGGAACAGGTATGAAGAGTGTTTCATTTATTTTTTATTTTTTATGAAACAAAAGAGCAGGGTTATGCAAATGTATTTACTTTGAAAGTGAAGTATTTCCATAATTCCCTTTCTTCTTCCCACCACCTTGAAATGACATTTGCAAGAGGAGAAATGAAGCCAGATCGTTTGGAAAACCGTATTTTTAACCCTGCTGCCGGAGCAGCCTTTGGGATTTTCCGTCTTTAGCGCTGCGGGTGGGCTTGCCTTGACGGAGATTGCAGCGGAAAACTCGGTGGGCAGAACATGGAAGTTCGGCGTTCCCGGGAGTTTTCAGCTTTCTGACGGAACCTGTGAACGCCAACCCGACCGCAGAACTTTAACAAACCCTAACAAAAGAGTATGTTAGACTACACGGCGTGGAGGCAGAAACTCAAGGGGGTTTCAAAACCAGGCGAGATATGGTGCTGGGTACTGTCTAGTCTTTAAATAAATGAAGCATTCGGTACGCGTTAGTGGCAGGAAAATGGTGAGCATTGCTGGGCTGACTGGCCTGTTCTGTAAATTGCATACAGACCCAATCAAATGTAATAATCCAAGGATAAATTGGGATTGGCAGGTACAATATATGGCCCTAACATACAGTATGATCCATTATCAATGCTTTATTCATTTACATATTTATCGATCTGTCTGTATAATTAAATACAGTTTTGTATGTAATTCATATTTAATATCTAATGTTGTGTCTTTCATCCCATAACAATCCTTGCTCTGTTCTGCACCAGGTTGGATCCCTGTGTAAAAGACATAACTGAGATGACAAGGCCAACACGTTTCCGTGCCAACAAAGAAAGGCGATGAACAGTCCGTCCCTGTGTAAAAGTGCCCAGGCTTAAGGACAGGGAGCCATTTTGGCTCTTCTGTTTCTTTTCCCATAATGCCCCGCTGCTGTCTCCTGAGCTCTGTGATAGTGGGGTGACCCTGCCCACCACCTTCCATTTGGGCTCCCTCTGTCACCAGGGGCCCGGGAGGTCACCAGTGCGAGGCCCCGCTGTCCATTAATGAGGGAGACGGATAGCAGAGGTGTGGAGGTTACACAAAGCCAGGAGGGAATCCAAGAACACGAAAATGGTCTTTTTAAGATACGGGAGGGTGGTGGGGGGTACTGGGGGAACAGCTTGCTTCCTCGGTCTCAAGCTGTGCTCACATTGAAGCACCCTCCCTCCACTGCTTATGTAATGACGTTTTTTTCGAAACGCAGAGAACATTTTAGCGGTGCGCCCGGCGAGGGTCTCAGCTAAGCTAATATTAGATTAATATTAGAGTCAAGGCTTCAGCCGAGCTGTTATCCATAAACGCCATAAACCGTTGGCCGCAAACTCTCCACACTCCCCACTTTGCCCACAATTAAATGGGAAGCCAGCGTTCTAAAGAAAAATACATGAATAGAAAAAAAACCAGAGAAGAAAACGGAAGCTGCGTGTGTCGCTGGCATGCTCTCCGGTGATTGGTGGTCTTCTGATCTTCCCGGCCAATCGCAGCCTTTCTTCCTGTCCCCAGGGTGACGGGAGGAGAGCTCTTTGAAGATATCGTGGCCCGAGAGTACTACAGCGAAGCGGACGCCAGGTGTGTGTGTGCCCCGGCCACCTGTGCGTCTCTCTGTTCTTTCTCTCCGTCCTCGCCCTCTCTCTCTCTCTCTCTCTACCATCTCTCTCCCTCCCTTTACCCTCTCACTCACTCTCTCACTCTGTACTACTTGTTTGCTCTCTCTACTCTCTCTCCCGCTGTCTCTGTCACCTCTCAAGCTTTCTACTCTCTCTTCTCTCTCTCTCTGTCACTCTCTTTCAAACAGTATCTCACTCTGCTTCTCTGCTCTCTCTCTAACCTCTCACTCTCTCTTTCAAACAGTATCTCACACTTTCTTAGTCTACTTGTTTGCTCTCTCTCCCCCTCAAAGCAATGACATTGAACAGATTTTATTGGCATGATATACTGTATTTCAATATATTATACTCAATAGAAACGGAAATAAACATCAAACACTCTTTAAACTATAAAACGGCACTACAGGAGTTGAAGAATTTTTTTATTTTTTATTTTGTTTTTGTTTTGGCGGTGAAAAAATTACGAACTAGTCTTTTGTCGGCCACTAAGAGCAGAATACTTTATCATGTACAGATACATTTACATTACATTTACATTTACATTTTACAGATACAGATACAGATTTCACTTTCCGGTCGTTCCCTGTGCTCCGAGGTGAGGCGTTCAGTCGTGGCCCTAATAAGGGCCAGTGTCCTGTCAGAAAGTGGCGCAGTATCGATCGGGCTCTTCCATCGATCAGCCGGGCCGCGGGAGCCCGGTCAGAGCAGGAAACGGGATGAAATGGAAGCAGACGTGCTGGGCGATAAAGTGACAGAACAGAACAGAACAGAACAGAGACTAGATGGAGGGCTCGGACTGGTTTGGCCTGTGGGACCGCGTTTCCTCCACCCCGCAGGGGGGCCCGCCGGGCGGATTAGCATGCTAACGAGAAGCCCCTCGGCGTAATGGATTCCCGACGTATAATTCAAACGGGCTTCAAATGCTCGTTTCGAGAAGAGGTGCCCTTCTCCAGGTCCTCCGTATCAATTATGAGGCGAAACATGAGCAGCACCGATGGACGTTTACGGGCGGTCTGATGTTAAAAGTTTACAGGCCGTCTGATGTTAAAAGTTTACAGGCCGTCTGACGTAAAAAGTTTACAGGCCGTCTGATGTTAAAAGTTTACAGGCAGTCTGGCGTTAAACGTTTACGGGCGGTCTGACGTTAAAAGTTTACGGGCAGTCTGATGTTAAACGTTACGGGCGGTCTTAAGTTAAACGTTTACAGGCGGTCTTAAGTTCACTGTTTACGGGCAGCCTTAAGCTAAACTTTTACAGGCGGTCTTAAGCTTAACGTTTATGGGTGGTCTGAAGTTAAATGTTCACGGGCGGTCTTAAGTTAAACGTTTACAGGCGGTCTTAAGTTCAATGTTTATGGGCAGTCTTAAGCTAAACTTTTACAGGCGGTCTTAATCGTGAATCGTTAATGGGCGGTCTGAAGTTAGATGTTTACGGGCGGTGTGATGTGAATCGTTTACGGGCGGTCTGAAGTTAAACGTTTATGGGCGGTGTGATGTTAAATGTTTACGGGCGGTCGGACGTTAAATGTTTGTCTTTCTCCCTGTTTTCCGCACTTTTCCTGCAGCCATTGTATCCAGCAGATCTTGGAGGCTGTCCTTCACTGCCATCAGATGGGCGTGGTCCACAGAGATCTCAAGGTGAGTGACAGTCTGCTGTTGACCAATTACAGACAGGTCATTGTTTGGGGCCGCTAGTGGCTCAGGTGCATGACTGGGACCCGGAAGGTTGTTGGTTCAAGGCCCGTTGTAGCCACGATAAGATCCATGCAGCTGTTCGGCCCTTGAGCAAGGGCCTTGATACAGCATTACTTTACTTTACTTTATAACTTCAAGTCATTTGTTTGGATAAAAAGCATCAGCTAAATAACTGTAATGCAATGATCAATTTCAACAATTTAAATACAACGATACATATGCCCAAAAATATACTGGTGCAGCATATGCAGGTACATTTCTCCAACACGAATTCTTTTTCTTTTTAAGACCAATATTTCTGCTACAGCAGTGACGAAAGAAATGTCCAAGATAAGAAATGTGACTATATGCACTGTTCATAGTTAGACAGTACCCACACACGCACACACACGCTTATTCACACTTGAGGTAACATTAAAGTGTTTTACAGTCCAAAATAAACAAGTTCACTGTGTCTAGAATGGCAGTTGGGAAACAGAGGGAGGGAGAGAGAGAGAGAGAAAGAGAGATGAGAGGAGGCTTTCTCCGAAGACTGTACAGGAGGGGGGTCCCCCGGGTCTGGAGGTCCTCAAAAGGTTAATTACATCATTCCGAGTCCCCAGAAGGAGAGGTCCTTCTTCCGGCACCTCCAACTAGCATGTGACATACCTGAACTGTCATTACACACAACTACAAGGTGTTAATAGACCTGTCCCAGTCACTGGTCCCCTTGGTTCTGTCATTGACGAAAAAAAAAAAAAAGTCTATTTCTGTTTGGTGAGCTGAGAGAGAGAGAGTTCAGAGTGAGAGAGAGAAGGAGAGACAGAGGGAGAGAGAGATGGAGCGAGAGAGGGAGAGAGAGATGGAGCGAGAGTGGGAGAGAGAGATGGAGCGAGAGTGGGAGAGAGAGATGGAGCGAGAGAGGAAGAGAGAGATGGAGCGAAAGTGGGAGAGAGAGATGGAGCGAGAGTGGGAAGAAGAGAGATGGAGAGAAGGAGAGAGAGAGAGAGGGCCGTGTAGAGGGAGTGTTGACATGAGGCTAATGCGTCTCTGGACCCAGGGAGGCTCAGAGAGGTCCCTGGGTTGACTCAGAGCCTGGGTGGCACACTGTGCTGGGTAATTGAGAGATTGATTTTGTGTTTTATTTGCCTGGGAATTAGATGAAGGAGAGGTTTATTGCATGTGACTGGAAAAATATCTTATTCCCCTGTGTTACTCTCCACCCTACTCCCCTGTGTTACTCTCCACTCTACTGCCCTGTGTTACTCTCCACTCTACTGCCCTGTGTTACTCTCCACTCTACTGCCCTGTGTTACTCTCCACCCTACTCCCCTGTGCTGCTCCATTCATTAGCTCAATTCCACACCTGCCAAAACCAATCACTGCATGAGTGACACAAATCTGAAAGGAAAAACACATCCAGGCACACACACACACAAACACATGCACACACACACCACACGCATGTGCACATACACACATGCACACACACACACACACACACACACGCACACACACACACACACACAAACACACATGCACACACACACCACACGCATATGCACACACACAAACACATGCACACACACACCACACGCATATGCACATACACACACGCACACATCAGCTGCACATCATTGCACATCAGGGGCACCCTGTTGCCTAGTGGCTAAGGTACAGGATAGGGACCTAGAAGGCTGGTGGTTCAAGCCACTATAAGATCCACATAGCTGTTGGGCCCTTGAGCAAGGCCCTTAACCTCACATTGCTCCAAGGTGGATTGTTCCCTGCTTAGGCTAATCAACTGTAAGTTGCATTGGATGAAGATGAAGTAACTGTAAGGTAAGGCATATGCGTCCTGCTGAATCCAACGATCACCAGGAGTGAGGGAGCCTGTCTCTGATTCCCGCCTCTCTCACTCTCTGTTCTTACCCCCACCGTACCGACAGCCAGAGAACCTGCTGCTGGCGTCCAAGTCCAAGGGGGCAGCGGTGAAGCTGGCCGACTTCGGCCTGGCCATCGAGGTTGAAGGGGACCAACAGGCCTGGTTTGGTAAGAGCATCCACCTCACCTGGCGCGGACGTCGGTGGGCAGAAATCTAACATGCTTAGACAGATTGAAGCTAGGTTTTGAAACAGCTGGTAGCTGGATGACCAGTTCAGACCAGCTCCATACTCAACATGGTTTGACCAGCTCAAGCTATGTATGAAACAGCTGGTGGCTGGTAATTTCAAGGTGATATCAAGGGTCAGATCTGGATTTTACACCTGGGTTGTACACAATTAAAAGCTGAACAGTTGTCTCGTCTGTAAATTAAAAATAATTTATAAATCAAATCCGGTTTTTCAGCTTGCACCAGAAAAGGCACTCAGGTTGCACAAATGTATATTATTACTTAAAAAACAACTTTATTATTACTTTTGGTTGGAACTATTTCTTATGGTGCATAGGACCACTGTGCTGAATGAAATAAAGGCTGGCACAATATAACAATTTATGTTTCTGTTTACTTGTGAATAAATACTATAAAATCGATCTTTTCATATGCATAGCCTCTGAAAAGATAATGTCATTGCACAAGCTGTTTTTGAGTTATATGAGGTGTACCTACTTGCTTAAGACCACAAACCCCCAAATGCCCAGTATCTGTCATCGTAAACCTTGGATGCACACGAAACCTGACTGGGCCGGTCAAAAACATCCAATCTAAGACTGAAATAAAACCCCCCAAAAAAAAACACAGAAAGCGGACTATACCTTTAAATTTGCGCCTGGGTTATTGAGGCGTTTTCTTATGTGCTTGCAGATAATGAAACTATTAACCTTATAGTCATCCCTAAAAAAGCTATGGTAACGGAGTGGAAAAGACCACCAAAGTGTAATCAGCATTAGAGGAATTTAAAAGGCCTCGGTGAAGATGCTGAGAGCAGTCGACAGTCCCTGCCCATCTCCTCCTCACTCAACTTTCCTGTCCAGTCATCAGCCCCCCCAGCCTCCGCCCCCCCCCCCAGCCTCCGCCCCAGCCTCCCCCCCCCACCCGGCATCACTGGGCGTGTGGGGCCGAGTTATTCTGGATGAATGACGCTGCACAGCACTTGACAATCCAATACGTTTCCCATTACCCCGACAGACACCACCCTCCTCCATATCCACCGCCACCCCCCCTCCGGCGTGACTTCTTCTAAAAGGAAACTCTAATCAAAAAGCCAGGCAGCCTCAGATTGTCCCGTCTCCTCAGGAAGACAGAGAGGGAGGCGTACCCGCGGGCGTGGCACACGATCGTGTCGCTCACGTGCCGTCGTTGTTCTCGCCTTACGGACTGAACGCGCCCCCGTGATGTTCGCTCCCCCCGTGAATAATCAGCGGAGGACATGTCCCCCCCCCCCTTTGGAGAGCGTCCACTTCAAATCACAATCGCGCCTTCATCTCTGAGAAGTAGAAGGATAAGCGTTCCGCCTGACTCTGTCCTGATTATGCTTACTAACGACCTCGCCTTTCCTCAACAGTATGTGTCGGATCTGCCCTGCTCTTATTCAAAGCCTTTTCACTCCAGATTCACACTTTTCTTCTCTTTTCCCAGGTTTAGTGATGTCGCGTGCTGTACAGAGCCAAGGGAAGAAACAGTAGCGAGAAATCTTTATAAAATGATATATTTACAGCCGCTGTGGAAAGATAATTATCCTGTTGTGCTGCCAGAAACCGCCGGGTCTCTCGGGATGAAACTGTAGGAAGTAGATCTCCTTCTGCCTTCACACATGAGATGAAACATCTCTGTGTGGAGGTGGTGCTAAATGGCTCTTTTGTACATGATATCAGTGTAATTCACAGAGCTGCTCTGTACATGATGTCAGTGTAATTCTGCACATGATATCAGTGTAATTCTGTATGTGATATCAGTTTAATTCTGTACATGATATCAGTGTAAATCTGCACATGATATCAGTGTAATTCACAGAGCTGTTCTGTACATGATATCAGTGTAATTCTGCACATGATATCAGTGTAATTCACAGATCTGTTCTGTACATGATATCAGTGTAATTCACAGAGCTGTTCTGCACATGATAACAGTGTAATTCTGTACATGATAGCAGGGTACTTCACAGAGCTGTTCTGCACATGATATCAGTGTAATTCTGTACATGATAGCAGGGTACTTCACAGAGCTGTTCTGCACATGATATCAGTGTAATTCTGTATATGATATCAGTGTAATTCACAGAGCTGTTCTGTACATGATATCAGTGTAATTCAGCACATGATATCGGTGTAATTCACAGAGTTGTTCTGTACATGATATCAGTGTAATTCAGCACATGATATCAGTGTAATTCACAGAGCTGCTATGTACATGATATCAGTGTAATTCACAGAGCTGTACTGTACATGTTAAGTTGAAATAGGTTCAAGTGAAAGAAAAGATATTTACATCATTGCTTTTCAGGTAATTGCTATGGAATTGCTTTGACGCCATTTGTCTGGATTGAATGGAGCCGATGATTGGCCGTTATTCTTTTGCGATTTACCGGAATGGAGTCTGACTGATGCCTCTGGGATTTTTACCGTCTATTCTGGTCCCACCCTTGAGCATTTTTTTTGTGTGCTAATGGCCTAAGCTACGCAGGAAGCATTGGGCTGAGCACATCTCCCGGTCCCGGAGGGAGCCGGTGTCAGCCAGCAGCCATTAGCTCCCTCCAGGCCAGTCCAATAATTACTGTGGGGGTGAAATCGGGGGGTGGGGGGTGGGGGGGGTGGGTGTTATTATTAGAATCGCCTTTTTTTCCGCAGTTATGCAATGATCCCACGCTTCTGCCTCCCCGGGAATCTTCAGTCACACGCTGCCAGGGCACTATCCGATTTGCTGCAAGCACGCCCAATGAGGATCACCCCTGCTCATTGCACGGTGGCTTCAGAAAGTAGTTAGACCCCCTTCACTTTTTGCACACTTGATTGCGCTGTAGATTTCATTTGAAATGTACAAAATTTCCGATCGAATCGACACTCGACAGCTCGTAATGACAAAAACAAAAACATGTGTTTAGACATTTTTGCAAAAAAAACACAAATGGCAATTTTATCCATTCAACCTATAACACAATAAAGTGTGCAAAAACTGAAGGGGTCTGGATACTTTCTGAAGCCGCTGTCAATCAAAATTGGCTGGTGACCGTGCGAGACACACACTGCGCAGTACAGTACAGTAGAAGCACAATGACCATAGGACATGCATGCAAAGAACAGTACAGTATTCATAATACCAGCATTGCACATAGAGGAAAAACAGACTCAGAAATCAAGAGCATACATTTATACGTGAACTCTGGAGAGTGTGAATGTATTCCACTGGAAGTGCATTTTTAATCATATCGTTAATGAATGATAAATGTGTTCTGTCCTTTTTCTAAAACATACTGTTGGCTCAATATGGTATCATGTATCATGCAACTCTGAACAGCGAATAGCAAACCTCCAATCCCAGTTGCGCAGGCAGCCATATGGTCCATAGCTGTTACAATCGCTAAAAATATTGCTTTACTAAATATGGAAAAATAAAACAGGGAGGCAATCATCATAATTAATCCTCCACTTGATTTATAGATGAGCTCATATTTTCTCACAGCATTATTTTACATTCAGAATATGACTAAATGTGGGCTTATCTGTGGATGATTACATTTGTGTGGAGCCACAGTGTGTGTCATCAATAGAATATGTCCGCTTTGGACATAGCAGGCACAATTGAATATTGATGTCTCCGCTTGTATGCAACACAGCATTAGACCTCTTCTAAACACACTTTTTCTTGTCATGATTAAATATTTAAATCAGCTTCATATTAGCATGTGCAATATTGATGTCTTCCCCAGGCATGTACCAACAGGATTGGGGGAGGAGGGGGGGGTCATGTAGGGAGAGGTAATGATGTAATGGCAATACATGTTTTGGAAATAGGTACACCCCCTTCAGTGGTCGGATCCATTTTATCGGAATAAGAATGGTCAAAGTGACTGTTTCTTCCTGATAAACACCTATTACATTACATTACATTATTGGCATTTGGCTTTAACTCGGCTCTCACATCTATGTGACGCCAAAACAGACCGGGTTTAATAAAATATATAACGCGCTCCGCATACACCAGTTTCCACTCCATATAGGCCACTAAGTTACCGCGAGGTAAACTAGGTGTGTCCGTAGGCCTGGTGGTGCGCTGTGCAGAATTCAGCCTCTGTCCGAGTCTCGGAGCAGATGAGGTGAAGAAAAGGGCGTCGAAAAAGCAAGTGAAGAGAAGAAGAGGAGAGATCCCAAGAACGTGTCTTGCTCTTATACAGGGAAAGTTTATTGCTCCCGCCATTACGGGATTGGCTGAACCGAGCTAGACGTCATGTGGGGTGGACATTGGAATTGTCCTGCGGGATAGTGGGAAATGTGGTTCCCTACACTTGCAACTGCATTATATTTCAAATAGTGGGTAAAATGCTTCAAATGATGTGCATAATGTAACATACTGTATGTATTTTGGTTGACGTGAGATGAGGAGTTGTCTGTGAAAACAGAAACCGCTTTCTTGCTTTTTTTTCTGTCGGGCTTTTTGCCCCTCATACTTTCCATATATCTTAAGGGTTACATAAGTGTTCTACATTGTTCTGTTCACACTGTTCCATTCGTCTAGAGCTCCTTGAGGTGAGAGACTGACAGGTTCTTGAACAAAACAAGATGTCCCCGCAAGAACAGTGCATATCCAAACTTTAGCCTATTTAAAGGTCATGAAGGTTATAGCTGGTACCAGCTATGTGCTCAAACAACCTCTTTGGAAGCATATAAAGATTACTTTACATAACGGCCTGTACAGTACAGTGTTGACTCTGTTAGCAGCCGTTCTCTTTCTGTGGGAAACAAAGGCACACTCTGAGAATATTGCCGTTTCCTGAATCTCTAGTCTGAAGTTGGATGAACCCAATGAGGATCACTGTGTCTTTTAAGTAGTAACGTCTGTTGTGACTCTCCTATGACCTGAGTCTATACCAATTTTGGGTCACCTACAGTATGTGTCTGCCTGCGTCTCTGTCCTGAGTCTACCCTAATTGCCCAGTCACCTACAGTGTCTACCCTGCTGAAAAGATAGCTCAAGCTAGGTTTTGAAACAGCTGGTAGGGAGTTGACCAGGTACCAGCTCAGACAAGCTTCTAGCACTAGCTGATTGACCAGCTCATACTCAGCTAGACCAGCTTCATGACCAGCTTCACCATGCTGGTTGAACAGCTCATACCCAGTTAGACCTGTTCTTGGCCAGCTTCACCATGCTGATTGGCCAGCTCATACCCAGTTAGACCTGCTCTTGGCCAGCTTCACCATGCTGATTGGCCAGCTCATACCCAGTTAGACATGCCATGGCCAGCTTGACC
>NC_083762.1:6068123-6073123 GCF_963514075.1 Conger conger | reverse complement strand
ATCCCAGCATGCATTGCTTGGTTGCAACTGTCATGTTGTTAAACTGACATATCACTCCTTAGATTCCATTTAATTGCCTTGCCTTGTATGCTATGCTGTCAGTATAAAATTAGGTATTACATAATGGCTGCCTGTTTGAGAACAGTTAAATTTGCATATTTGCTTGGGGGAAGGGTGTGAACGTACTTTAAATAATATCTAGAATTCATAGTTGGAAGGCCATCGCAGTTGGTATTTCTTAAGAAAAAGAGAACACAGCAACACAGTTGTCATAGTTACAGTAAAAGTGATGCCTTTTTAAAATATTTTCTTTGATCTCGGAATTGTGAATATTTGTGTTTTTTTTTTTCTGTGGATGCGATCACATTTTTCCTTTGTCACAGGGTGCGATTCTGACAACTATGCTGGCCACGAGGAACTTTTCTGGTAAGTCTGGAACAGAAACGCTGTCCAGCAACTTTTCCTATTCAGAACGGAAAATCATCTAGCGCTGTTTAGTATCCGTCTGTGATGGCTTTCAAGACCTCTTCTGCTTCTGTGTTTTTATATTATAGACCACAGTGAAACATCTTTCTGTACAATATCCAGAAAAAACACAAATCAAAGACTAATTTAAAAAATATCAAACTGTAAAAAAGTCACAATCTCACAACCCAAACTATCTATCCATCCATCCATTATCTTAACCCGCTTATCCTGAACAGGGTCATAGGGGGGCTGGAGCCTATCCCAGCATACATTGGGTGAAAGGCAGGAATACACCCTGGACAGGTCGCCAGTCCATCGCAGGGCACACACACCATTCACTCACACACTCATACCTATGGGCAATTTAGACTCTCCAATCAGCCTAACCTGCATGTCTGTGGACTGTGGGAGGAAACCGGAGTACCCGGAGGAAGTGTCAAGTCCAGAGTGGTTCCCGTTCATACACACACTCACACACCGACGGCGATTGGCCATGCAAGGCACCGACCAGCTCGTCAGGAGCATTCGGGGGGTTAGGTGTCTTGCCCAGGGACACTTTGACACAGCCCGGGCAGGGGATCGACCCGGCAACCCTCCGACTGCCAGACGACTGTTCAGGACGAGCCGCTTAATGTAATTCCCCCGTGGTCTCGCGCACACAGCAGCACGGCGTAGCCCCGGCCGTTGCCGCGTCGGCGTGTAGCAGGAGGCCCGCGCGTGTCCACAGACGCACGGAAAACACAGTGTAGCCCGGAGGGAGAATCCCGCACGGACACACGGCGTCTCACGGCGTTTAACGGCGCAGCCCGGAGGGAAGAATCCCCCTCGCGGGTGTCATGGCGACGTGGAATGTGACGTGTCTGACGAGGTCGTCGGCGCGCCGCGGTGCGGAGAGGCATTCCGACGCCTTCCTCCGGTTTTCGCTTCTCACAAACGGACAGCGAGTGATTTCCTGACAGTCGGAGCTGACAGGAGAGGGGGGGGGGGCAGGGGGGCAGGGGGCAGGGGGGCAGGAGGCAGGGGCAAATTGGATTGCGCGGAGGCAGGGCGGCGAGCGAAGGGGCAGTTCGACGAAACGACGGCGGGAGCTGAAAACGCTGAAGGAGGAATAACTCGTGATCCGGTCCTCGTCTCCCGCGACATTAAGGCTGGGGTCGCGGCGCGTTCGGAGGGCGGAGCTCGTCTCCTTCTGCGGTTACAGAGGCTGCACAGCGCACGCTCCCTAGCCTGTGTTACCGCTACGATCCGGTCAGCGGGGCGGCCGGTAGCGTAGTGGTTAAGGTAAATGACAGGGACACGCAAGGTCGGTGGTTCTAATCCCCGGTGTAGCCTCAATAAGATCCGCACAGCCGTTGGGCCCTTGAGCAAGGCCCCTTAACCCTGCATTGCTCCAGGGGAGGATTGTCTCCTGCTTAGTCTAATCAACTGTGCGTCGCTCTGGATAAGAGCGTCTGCCAAATGCCAATAATGTAATGTAATGTAATGTAATGTAATGTAAGGTATGAGCAGTGCATCTGCTGTAACTCCAGCCTCACGGCCCATGCACACCGGGATCTATAAGGATAACTGTAAATATGTTGTTTAAAAACAAATGTCCAGCTCACATGGGTGACCACACCATGAGAATGACGACAGCCACGGACAGCATAATTGGGATCACTTTCCAGCTGCATGAACGCTATTAATAATTGGTTACATAGCTGATGCAACGTACCATTGACTATGCAGGGCAAAATGCCCCCTGGAGCAATGAAGGGTTGCTCCAGGGCCCGACAGTTATGCGGATCTTATCATGGTTATACTGGGACTTGAACCACCAACCTTCCGGGTCCCGGTCATGCGCCTTAGCCAAAACGGTAGATGACATAGAGACTATTTACAGAACGCCATTGTTCATCAGTGTGGATTCTCACGTCGTATTCGTTATAGTTCTCCTCATAGTTATCGTTCTTGGTGTGGATGGGCCTTAACTCTCTGACCTGTTGGTGGCAGTTGAACACCACACGTCTCTATTAGGATTAATATAACTGTGAGACTCCCACAGCCCTAACCCACGAGAGTGTATGTTGTCATAATCCTCCCCGGCCCCCAGGGAATCCGACTGTAGTTTTCCAGCAATACATCACGCACCCAGAAACATTTCATCACCTTAAACCGCAACCCATCAATCTTTCCTTTCCTTTTTTTTTTTTTAAAGATGGAGGCTATCTTAATCTCGACTGACAAAAGAGTTGGCAGAGATACATAGCCTGTCGTTTCTATAATTACACCCTCTGAAATTCGCTGATTGTCACGGCTGCCCTCGTTGAGCCCCCCCCCCCCCCCCCCAGGTACAGTGACAGTGGCCCAGGGGATGCTCGGCATCGTCCCGTGTGGGGGACACCTAACACCACGGGCTGGGGGACTGCACTGCCCCCTGGTGGCCAGGGCGGTCTCTGCGCCTCTCGGCGGCGAAGTGAGGCGGGGCTAAAATTAGCGAACGGTGGAGAGTGACAACTAAGAAAAACACGCGGGCTCAGCTTTCCGCTGCAGAGTATACACCAAGTGGAGAGTGAGAAAGGGGGGAAAGGGAGAAAGGGGTGAGAGTGAGAGGGGGAGGGTGAATTAAACTGCAGGACGAAGCGACTGGACGGCCATTTACCGGCCGAATGGCCGGTGCAAGAGCGCGCAGATGTAGCTGAACTTCTCCAGTGCCAATTCATCACAGAGATTTATTTTTCAATATCATTTTTAAATCCCAGCCCCCAGATTTAACTCCTGAAGACTTAGAACAGGTGGCTGGTCGTCTGGTCGGCTTCTAGGCTCCTCTCGCTAAGCCAGCATTTCTCCCTGAAGGATAATTTTTTTAAATTGTTTGTCGTTTTTATTTTTATTTTTTTTGTTGGGGGGGGGGGGGGGGGCTTTTGAGGTTTCACCCCCGGCTCTCTTTAATATCCCGTCTCCTGCTACGTGTGGTTGTGCACGTCGAGGTCGCGGGTTGTGTGTGTGCGATCACAGAAGGGGAACGGGCGTTCTCTTTTTCCCGCCCGTCGCCCTCACCATGCCCCTTGCCCTCCTCTTCTGGGGGTTCCTTCCCTTGCTGATGGCCTTCTCCCTCTTCTTCTTCCTGTCTTCCTCAGGAGCCAAAAGCGTGGGGAACAAGAAGAGCGATGGAGTGAAGGTAGGGGGACGGCGAACGGCCGCCCGATTCCCGACCGTTTCTGGGAGTATTCCCAACTGCTTCCGGACATATTCCCAGCTGTTCCGGTCGTATTCCCAGATGTTCCGGTCGTATTCCCAGACGTTCGGGTTGTATTCCCAGATGTTCCGGTCGCATTCCCAGCCATGCCGAATGTAGATCGGTTGGGTCACCGTCACTGTGCCAGAGCCGGGCATGGCTCTAGCCTTTCTGCTGCCCGCGGAGAGGTTGCGTTCCGGGGAGGTTGCAGGCAGGGTGTGTGCTGGAGATTGTGTTGCCTGTCCCTGCAATCATCCCTGGGAGGAGTGGACAATGGGCGGTGGAGAACTGGGTGCTTACTGATTGGATGTAAAGGAGAACTGGGTGCTTACTGATGGGATAGAATGGAGAACTGGCAGCTTACTGATTGGATATAATTGAGAAATGGGTGCCTTCTGATTGTATATAACGGAGCACTGGTGTTTGGGGCTCAGATTATGGGTCAGCATGGATGTGTCCGTGATGTTGAATGTTCTTGAGTGTTCTCCCAGCAGATCCTTCCTGTGGTGTGTGTGTGTGTGTGTGTGTGTGTGTCGCTGATATCCCAGTGCTAGTGTTAATACTCAGTGTCAGGGCCAGTGGTAATGACATGGGGGAACGTAAGGGGTATGAGGTTCCTCCAGCTGGAGCCCTGAGCTGTGTAACTATAGTGATAAGAGGTCACTGGGTTAAGGGATCATTGGGGTCAGGGAGTTAATGGGGTCAAAGGTCACTGGGATCCAGTGTCACTATCCACAACTACCTCAGTCCTCTTCACTGTGGCCTGTTACTGAGAGCCTGTGTATAACAGTGTCCCAAAGGGAAACATGTGCATACACACACACACCAACATGGTATCATACACACACACACACACACACACACACACACACACACACACACACCGACATGGTATCATACACACACACACACACACACACACACCAACATGGTATCATACACATACATTTGCATTTGGCAGACGCTCTTATCCAGAGCGACATACAGTTGATTAGACTAAGCAGGAGACAATCCTCCCCTGGAGCAATGCAGAGTTAAGGGCCTTGCTCAAGGGCCCAACAGCTGTGCGGATGTTATTGTGGCTACACTGGGATTAGAACCACCGACCTTGTGTCTCCCAGTCATTTACCTTAACCACTACGCTACAGGCTGCCCACACACACACACACACACACACACACACACACACACACACACACACACACACACACACACACACACACACACACACACACACACACACACACACACACACACACACACACACACACACACACACACACACACACACCAACATGGTATCATACACACACAC
>NC_083762.1:6058123-6063123 GCF_963514075.1 Conger conger | reverse complement strand
CTGGGGCCTGGGTGAACTAACGCAGTGTCGTTCTGGCGCCGGGGTGAACTAGCACAGTGTTGTTCCGGGGTCTGGGGTTAATGGAAGGGAATTGAAAGGGAAAGTGTTGGTTGAGTGGACGGGGCGAGGGCCGGGAACCCCCTGAAAGGCTGAATTCCCCACCATCTGTCCCGCTTGGCTCGGCTTCCCCGGCGTAGCAGTGTCGGGGGCGGAGAGGAGTCTCGCTGCAGGCCAAAGCGCCACAGCTGCCACTTCAAGTGCGGCCCCCACACATCTCCACAGGACCCGACACAAACAGGAGAAAACACAACGCACAAATACACACACAGACACATGGATACATACGCACAGACACACAAACAGGAGAAAACACAATGCACAAATACACACACAGACACATGGACACATACGCACATACGCACACAAACAGTGCACTCACAGATGCATACACACAGACAGACATGGACACATACGCACAGACATGCAAACAGGAGAAAACACGAAGCACAAATACGCACACAGACACATGGACACATATACACACAAACAGTGCACTCACAGATACATGCACACAGACAGACATGGACACGTACACACAGACACTCAAACAGGAGAAAACACAAAGCACAAATACGCACACAGACACATGGACACATACACACAGACATAGACACATACACATACACAGACACACACACACACACACACACACACAGGTACAATATACACACGGATAGACACAGATGCACGGACACACTTACATATAGGTATACACACACACTCAGGCACACACGCATTCAATTCAAATTCATTTGTATCGCGCTTTTCACAGCAAACTGTCCCAAAGACTCTTTACATTGTACACAGAAGATAAGAAAAATGGGAAATATCAACCCTAGGCCTTGCACATGACGGATACCTGCCGCAAACACAGACAGATAGAAATGCACAGACAGACATACACACACACACACACACACATTAAAGTTAAAACATCCAGGAGAACTTATATGGCCACATACGCACACCTGAATATGAACAGGAGGAACGGTAGAGGGGGGGATAACACAGGGGACTCCCACAGCAGCCAGAATAACTGTCATTTTGTGCTGGACATATCCCAGAATCCTCTAGCCGCTTGAAAAAACTGACACTTTCTACAGAAGCTAGCTGTCAAGCTTGCGGTGCTCAAAGGGAGTTTTTACACGACGTCAGCTGACGGGCACGTCCGCCAGGCGAATTCGACCGTGGGGGGGGACGGGGGGGGACGGGGAACGGGGGGGGTTATCGGGATTGTGTCTGAATAACGGCGCCTGGCGTCTCCGCTTGTCTTGCAGTGCGGAAACAGGAGATCATTAAGGTGACCGAGCAGCTCATCGAGGCGATCAGCAACGGAGACTTCGAGGGCTACACGTGAGTGACGGGTCTTTCATCCCTTCCACAGATATCGGCGCGAGAGAAAAAATTTGTTCCTCTGCTATTCGGGTAGGAAAAAAAAACAAATCCTGACGGCACATCCATTTGCGTGTACAAACAGATCCTCGGCCTACCTCCCACCGCAAGCAAACTTTTCTTCGGTGACCGCCTCAATAGTCAGAGACTATTCTGTTCTATTCTGCGTCCTTGAATGAAAGAGCCAAATTCTCTTTTCATATTTGATGCTGCAATCCGTTGACTTTAAAATGGATTGCGGAAAAGGAAGCCATGGGTGGCTCACGCCGAGCCTTTGCGAATTGTGAAAGAACCTTATTTTTTGATGCTTCAATATTTCTATATGGTTTTTTGTTTAGCTGTTAACATTTGAGGTGGGTGACCAACGCTTGGTTGAGATCATGCTGAGATCATGACTGAAATTTAATTCTACGACAGAGCGTCAGAAAATGTGACAACATTAACAACTGCATTAAGTTGTGGAAAGGAAACTTTTTAAGTGTCTAACTTCATAAATATGCAGAAAACAGTGCTGGGGGTGTGAACAGTAGCCAGTGGTTGTGTTCATACAATTCTTTGCAAAATGCACTTATTTTCATGGTTTGACTATTCATATGAATCATCTCTTGAAAGCTTACAGTAGGCCTTACCGATGAAAAAATGACTCATTTATTTCATAAAAAGTAAAATTGCTCACTTCTCACCAGACGGGGAAAAAAAAAAATGTTGATGTCAAGGTAGAATACTACTCCCTCTGTATAGCGCGGAGACGGATGATTCAATGGGTAGCGCCTCTCGGAGTGGGGTCCCCTCTCCGATTCTCCGATTCTCCGTTTCTGCATTCTGCAGGACCGCAGAAACCGAGTGTGCTGTTACCTTGTTCATTCCTGGAGCAGTGGAGATAATCCTCGCCTCTTTTCAATTGCTCATTTTTCTCCTCTTTTCTTCTTTTTCTTGCTCCTGACCCGGAAAATGGTCGAGGTCCGCCATCTTTAAGGGCATTCCAACCCGTTAAATATTCCTTCTAGGAGCTCCCAAACTTTCCTTTCTTGTGAGGAAACAAACATCCTTTGCAGAAGTATTTTTTCAGAAAGCCTGACGTATGAACGATCGACCTGTCGGTCCACCTCTCCCCATCTGCCACGTCCGTAACTGACGTGGCTTCCAACTGACGTTTGAATGAGCAGGGACATTCCATTTGCCTTATTCATGTTTTATTTCCCTGTTTTTTCTGTACTTTACTTTCATCTTTTCCTAGAATCTACTGATGGGTGGAGCTAGGGGCAAGAAAAGGAGAAAAGAGAAAAAGAGGGAAAAAATAAAGGATTGGAATGAGCTGACAGAATTATCAAGGTTTCTTGATTACTTGATTGCAGGTTGGCTACTGTTCAGTTTCTGGCCTGGTGTACAGCCGGGTATTTCGTGTCGATTCGGTTTCAGGAAACTCAGACACAAATTTCAGTTTCAGCCAATGGACTGTTCAATGGAGAGTTTCTTTCCATCAATGAAATTCTCACTTGGTTAATCACATTTTTGTTAATTTCCTGAACTGAATGAATTGAATTTACCCCAAAACCTGGCTACAGTGCACTGATACTCTGCTGGGCAGGACACTCTACATGGGCACGCTGATTTAGAATGGGTTAATGGCAGGAATGCTCCGGAATTCTCCTTGGGTTTGAACCTCCCCTCAGGAGTCCTGCACCGATGGGAGTATCTCACAGTGCGAGACTACACTTTTTTTGGGGATTTATTGGTCTTTGGCTGCTGTAGCTCATTCAGTTAAAGGTTTGATGTGTTGTTTGTTCAGAGATGCTCTTCTGCATACCACTGTTGTAATGTGTGGTTATTTGTGTTACTGTCACCTCACTGTCAGCTTTGACCAGTCTGGCCATTCTCCTCTGACTTCTCTCATTAACAAGGCATTTTCACCTAGAGAACTGCCACTCACTGGAATTTCTGCTTTGCACCATTCTCTGTAAACTCTAGACACTCTTGTTCATGGAAATCCCAGGAGATCAGCAGTTTCTGAGATACTGAAACCAACCCATCTGACGCCAACAAACTTTCCACAGTCAAATTCACTTACCTCACCCCCCCCCCCCCAATTCTGATGTTACGTCCGAGTGACAACCGAAACTCTTGCCCGTGTCTGCATGCACTTTGACGCATTTAGTTGCTGCCACATGATTGGCCGATTAGATATCTGGATTAACGTGTTGCTGCACAGGTCTACCTAATGAAGTGGCCACTGAGTCTGTGCTCAGGATGGGACAGGTTCACCTTGGAGGCCCTCTCCAACCTCCTTTACAAAACGCTGGGTGTGTTTGTGCGACCCCATAGGTGTGGGTGGTCCTACTCGTTTGCCCATTTTGTTCCGCTGTTGCCCAAGCAACCGGGGGCTTGGACGGCCATTTTGGCAGCAGTCCTGGTTAAAGTAAGGTCGTGGCAGGAGGGGATGTTGTGTGGCTGATGTGCAGGATTAGGGTCTGGCCAGCAGCATTGGTGTTTAAAATCGCTGTCAGGAAACTACGTCTGTCTCTCCCACCTTTTCACATGATGGTAGTTTCTGTGCAGACATATGAGGTCATTTTTTTTATTGGTCTGACATCATGTCTGTCAAAATAACGACCGAATGGCCAAGAAACGCATAATCTGCACACAGAGCTGTGCTGGGTTTCTATGGTTACATTTCCAGAGAGTTCACTTATTTCACTTAGTTTACTTTTTGCCCCGAAATGATATTTATTATAAGATGTTTAAATTCAATGCTAGAATCACAGAAAATGTTAAATCACAAGTTCATTTAACTTTGCGTCTGAACAGTAATGAAGAACTACTTCATAGTGAGATCTATTGCCACAGAATCCATGGTGGAGAAAGCTCATAATTCAGCAGATTATTTAAAAAAATATTCCTACTCTTACAAAAAAATGATCCTGCACATGGACTGAGAACATATGTATGTACTGAAAACACTGAATCCTTTGACTTACAGAGGCCGTGATCATGTAGAAGTTTTCATTTAAACCAATTGTAACCTAAAGGTTACATTTGAACAGCACAGCCCTAATAATTAAAAAATTATTAAATTAATAATTCTTCTGATTGTACCAAACGCTATTTTTTTTTGTTTTGTTTTCACCTTCGGTGTCTCCAGAATGGGATGAATGTCCCAAACACTATTACAGCCTGCCTCTGAAACCAGCCGATTTCTTTAAAATGGCGCGTATCTTTGCAAACGATGCATATTTCTCTGTCAATACATAATACTGAGTGTCATTGTCACAGGAGTCTTTGCTTCATGACATCAGGTGGCATCACGGGTTATGTCACAGTTAGCCTAGCAGCTCACATAAGCATGTTTTATGTCACCCTTTATAGCAGGTGACATTGTTTGTTGTGTCAGATTTGGCATAACATGCTGCATACGAAGGTGTTATGTTGCCACAACATATGTATGATGCCATGAAGCTATATTGTCATGTTTATGAAGGCATTATGAGTGCTGTATAAAGCCTTAATTAGAGACACTCATATAATTTCCCTGTGAGGGAAATATCCCGCCT